>NC_079207.1:13377268-13379824 GCF_026745355.1 Beta vulgaris subsp. vulgaris
TCATTGGAAACATACACATGGTTAGGTGGTAAGTTGAGACGACACCTTGGACGTCATGAATGAATGGGCGCCCAATGATTGCATTGTATGCTCCCGGAACGTCCACTACCAGAAACTCAGTCATAACGTCTCTGGCCGACTCATCCTCCCCAACTCGCACCGGGAGTGAGATTAACCCTTGGCACACACTGATGCCCTGTGAATCCAATGACGGGATATCGGACCGGCTTCAAGTACTCACGGCTAACATGAGCTTTTCGAATGTTGATAAGTACAGAATATTCGCGGAGCTTCCCCCATCCACCAAAATTCTATGTACCAGCAATTTGAGACTTTTAGTGTTACCACCAGCGGATCATCATGAGGGTACACCACATGCTTCGCATCCTCCAGGGTGAATGACATGGCCGGCATCGCCGGCGGATTCTTCCAGGGCAAGCTGGCGTTGAAATTGACTTGATGTCGGAACTCTTTAAACTAGCCTTAGCGCCGTTAACACTTCCTCCATGGATAGGTCCCCCACTGATAACGTGGATCTCGCTGATCCGGGATTGAACATTTCGAGTCACGGGCTTTACAAGATCGCCCTCCTTTGTCTGGGCCTTGTACTGACTGAAATACCCTCTTCTTATCAGATCCTCCAGGTTATCTTTTAAGTGCCGGCAGTCCTCAGTTATATGGCCGTGATCTCCATGGAAATCACACCATTTGCTTTTATCACGATTTTTATGGAACATCGGTCTCGGACGCTGCCATTTATCGCTATCCTTATTCATCAGAAAATTTGGCTTCTAGAAGTGGTGAGTTGAGTATATGCATCGAACCTCTCCTTGCGTTCACCTCCTTCCCGGCCATTCTTTTCACGATCCCTGCGATCGCGGTCATACCTTTCATTCTCCCCTTCACGGTCATTTCCCTCTTGACCATATTCGACTCCTGCTTTCTTTCCTCAGGCCCCGATCCGCCTCGCGGGCCTTATCCTTCTTCTTGTCATCTTTCTTTCCGGACTCTCTGTTGCCTACAGCTTTATCAAATTCCTCCCCTCTTATATAGTCATTGGCCTTGCCAAGGACGGGACCCAGGGTTGTGTATGATTTCCGGCCCAGATAATTCCGGAAGGGTGATCCCTCCTTGAGCCCAGTCATTAAGGCAAGACGGCCACGTCTTGCTGCAGTCGAGGTATGGAAACTGCCTCAACGTTAAAGCGGCCAATGTAGTCTCTCAGATCTCATTTTTCTCCTTGTTTGACTGACAGCAATTCCCCAGTGGTGCGTTCACGACGCCTATTGCTTACAAAGTGTGACTGAACATGGATGACAGCAGAGAAAAGCTAGAGACGCTACCTGGCTTGAGACTTTTGAACCATGTCTGAGCTATCCCAGTCAAGGTTGAGGGAAAGACTTTACACCATATGGCATCGACTTGAGTGTAGAGGAACATGTGTCCTTCGTAAGCCGCGACGTGATCGTCGGGTCTGATGTGCCATCATACTTAGAGGACGGCATCTTGATTCGCGTCATAGGATGATTCAATATCTCCAGAGTGAAGGGGGAAAGCTTAGGCTTGATCAAGAGGTGACCCCCAGCCGAATAGTTACTAGCACCGACGGTACTGTACTCACGGCGGGAGTGACCCTGCGTTTCCTCTTCAGAATAGTATACTCCTCAGTTTCCAGAATTTCCTCCTCATAATCAGATCGGTCTATTTTCTTCTCCATTTCCCGTCCCTCTCTTCCCAAGGACTGCATTTTTCGGAGCGGGGTCCGTCCGCGTTCCTACCAGCCAGAGCCGGTGGTCGCTTACGTGTACCGCCAGAGGGTTGGGGAGGAGCATTTTGTTGAGGATTACCTGTCAGCATCTGGATAAATGATGCGACCGTTTGCAATTGCTCAGGAGAGAATTGACTTAGCTGTGCCAAGTTGAATGGTACGTTGGGTTTGGGGTTTGATCCTCCGTTCCTGGTGTCCGGTATATGGAATGCGGGTTTCCCAACGCACCGTGATGACTGGCTGCGAGGAATTCTGGCCTTGCTCAAACTCAGGCTGACCATGGGTAGCGTTGTTTGTGTCTTCCATGACTGATACCTTAGAAAGGGTGAGGTCCCCTCCTTCTAGCGCCAGTTGTTTCGGTATCGAAAACGGTGCCGGACTCTTTGAAGTTGTCCGACAAAGATGGATGTCCGTGAGGGATCTGCAACAATGACAAACGTGAGCTACCCTCGGGGGTGTTTCGAGGAAACCCCCTCCGACGCTCAAGTCAGCTAATTACTCAAGAGGATTCTAGAGAGAGAGAGCTTAGAGAGAGAGATAGGCTATTTTTAGTATGAGAGAATGTACCTGCAGGAATAGTACTGGATGGCTATTTATAGGCGTACTATTCACCTGACAGGGCGTGTAATCTTGTGACACTTGTACTGTTGCGATTGATCTTGTCAGAGGGAAGATTCCCTTTACTTTGTCGTTTTCCTTGGCCGTGACGGCGGTCTCAGCATGAAGACAAAAGATGATGAATTTGGGGTGGTCCCCCCTTCTGTGAGCCCACGTCACCTTAGTTTGCT
>NC_079207.1:13680823-13795320 GCF_026745355.1 Beta vulgaris subsp. vulgaris
AATCAATTTCAAATAAATCTGAAGTGCCCTTTAGTATAAATGTGGGTGATAGTAGACGGTTGGAGATACGTACTCTGCTTGGGGTTCGAGAAGTGGCGAAACATGACAGATATTTAGGCCTTCCGACACTAATTGGTAGATCAAAGAAAACTGTTTTTGCGGTGCTTAAAGAGCGAGTTTGGAAGAAATTGCAGGGATGGAAAGAGATTTTTCTATATAAAGCAGGGGAGGAGGTGCTTATCAAAGCAGTAATTCAATCAATACCAATGTATATGATGAGTCTTTTTGCTATTCCTGACGGTATTCTTGAGGACATCAATTCTTTGTGTGCCCGTTTTTTTGGGGGGGGGGGAGCAAAGGGGATGGAACGGAAGATGCATTGGATTAGTTGGGAGAAGTTATGCCTGCCAAAATCCTATGGTGGAATGGGGTTTACGGATTTGAAAACTTTTAACCAAGCTTTGTTAGCCAAGCAAGGATGTCGTTTGATGTGTGATGGCGGGGGGTTAGTGCACTAGGTTATGCGCGCACGTTATTTCAAGAATGATAATTTCTTAGATTCGCGACGAGGTTATGATCCTAGTTTTGTGTGGTGAAGTATCTAGGGTGCTAATAAGTCTTTGCTTCTTGAGGGCTGAAAGTGGTGAGTTGGAAATGGAGCTAGTATTGCAGTATGTGATATGGCTTGGCTGCCGGGAGAATCGAGTTCGGTTGTTGCTACACCGAATGTGGAAGTCCGGGCGAGTTAGTGGTGGTGGATCTGATCACTAATGATTGGAGTTGGGATGAGGCGGCTTTAGCTCACCATTTGACGGAGGAGGGCGCGACTTTGGTTCGAGAGATCCCTTTGAGTGAACGACATCCTGTTTATGACCTATACTGGTGGCTCGCAAAAGATGGCATTTTCACAACCAAGTTTGGGTATTGGCTTGGTAGATTGGGTCATCTGTGCAGTTGGATGAATCGCTTTGGAGAGAGAAATGGCGATGCTTGGTCAATTATTTGGAACTTATGAGGACCACCGAAACTTGCTCATTTTCTATGGCGTGCTTGTATGGGGGCTCTTGTTATGAGGGGTCGATTGTGCGATAGACATATCGTAGAGGACGAAAATTGTACTTATTGTGTGGGACATACTGAGTCAATTGTTCATGCGATTAGTAAGTGTTCTCTTGTTGCTTCTATTTGGGATTCCTCTCCTTTTCAACAACTTCTTATGGATTGTTCCGCCTCATCGTTTGTGGATCTTTTTTTGTGGATGCATTCCAAACTGGATCGCACAGATTTACTTTCATTTGCAAGCCTTGCATGGGCTGCTTGGACTTACTGTAACTCGATGCTTCATGCTGAGCCGTGTCCATATTCCCAGGTAGGTACGCTTGACTTTTTACGTTTGGTGAATGACTATAAGGGCTATGTGGGGGTTGTTATTGCGCGACAAATGGGGCTGGGAGGCGTGACATCTCGAGCTAGTTGGGTGAAGCCACGCGAGGGAGCTGTGCGCGTCAACATAGATGCTGCACTACTAGGCGACGTTGGTGTTGGACTAGGAGTGTGATCCGTGATTCTGGTGGGCGGGTGTGTGCTGTAGCAATCCGCCGAATTCAAGCACGCTGGCTAGCAGCTTTGGCTGAAGCGATGGCGGCAAAATTAGGGTTGATCATAACACGTGGAATGGGGTATGGTAGTGTTGAATTAGAAGTAGATGCGTTGAACCTCATCAAAGCTTTACATGTACGTTCTTTTGGTCGGGCTCCCATTGATTTGATTCACGAAGATATTAGTGTGTTGGGGGATGATTTTACCTCGTTTACCTTTTCTCATGTGAAAAGATGTAGGAATACGTTGGCTCATTTGATTGCTAGATTTTTGTCATTGAATGGCTATGAACAATTGTATGTTGATGACTTTCTGCAAGGTGCTTTAGCCTTGGCAGAATTGGATTTTGATTAATGATATTTCTCATCGTTTCCCCTCAAAAAAAACTCTCACATATCATTTAAAATGTCATATGTAATGTGTACTACAATAATATTGAGAAGAATGTCACATATGACATATAAATTGGAGAATATGTGTCATGTGACATCATTTCTTTTATAGTAATGCTTTTCAATATTGTATAGATGCACTATAAATCTACCCCATTTACTTTTACAATGATATAACAAAGGAAATGACCTACATACTCTCTCCTAACTTTTTTTGCAAGTAGTTACTTCAAATGAAAAAGATTTCAATCTTTGACTGAATTTTAAAAAGTATACATGAGAAATATATTCTGAAGCTTGTTGAATTCGTCTAAATATTTATTAATGATCAATATACGCAGTAGAGATGGATTATGGAGGAGGTATTCAATATACTTGAGTGCGATGTTATCTGGATCGGGATCCTACTTTGGATCGTAGGGGTTGGTAGTTTCGAATCGGTGAGATCGAATTATAAAATCATAAGATCCTACATTCGGTAAAATAGAGATAATTATGGTAGAATATGGTGATAAACCTTGTGTTAAGATTTACACATATTAATAATGACTTATTTCATTAGCAAATGGTGATAATTTTTCAATACTATAAGATTAAAGTAACATGCAATCAAAATCTGATAGTGAAAAAATATTATATGTGAAATTACTTTGTGATTTTGTTACAATAGGATCAGATCGTAGAATAGTATTAAGATTCTACCGTGTGATTTTTTGTGGTTGGGTAAGATTGAAATATTCTACAAAATTAAGATCCTACGTAGGATCAGGATCAGTGAGATCCTTCTGAATCATAGAATTGTAGGATCTGGATCGGAATTTTAACACAATGCTTGAGTGAAATATTCTATTGATCTTAAAGTTCAACAATTCTTCCTCCGTTTCATAACAAGTGAAACATAGGAATTGAGCACAAGATTTAATAAACATCACTTTCAAAAGTCAAAAAGTCATAAAATACCATTTTCATTATCAAAAGGAGGAGAGAAAAATAGCAAACCCCACAAATTTGTGATGTGTATTCTTGCCATTTTGTCACTTTTTGTTTTTCCATTTAAGATATGTTTTACTTATTTTGAAACGTTCTAAAATAGTAAGTGTTTCACTTATTATGGAACGGAGCAAGTATATATTAAAAGTACATTATCATAACAATTATTTTGTAATGCTCAAAACATTACAATATGTATTCTACTTTTACAAAATTTTCGCCCTTCTAATGAAAATGTTAATGAAGAGTTTGGTGGAAATTAGAGCTCAATATATATATGCGAATATGCAATATTACAAATTAGTGACTTCTCCTATAATTAGCCTACTTACTAGTACAAGTTACAACTTACAAGCACAGTGCCCTTCTCTCTTTTAATTTAAAAGATAAAAAGGAATAAATTATATAGTATTAAATTTGGTTCTTTTATAGTACAATTTCTCACAATCCTTGTGATCCTCTAAAGATGGGAAAAAAGAAAAAAAAAATCCTGACCTTTCAACTGAAAAATCGAAAGTTCCTCAACAATTACCACGTGGCAACCTCTTTTGAATATTTTCTGTTTGGTTTCTCTCACTAATCTTTGCTTCCATGCAAATGAAAATACTCCCCTAGTCTAGAGAGAGACTCATGGTTGTGCTTTAATACTACTAGTTCTAGTGGACCTATTCCTCAACCATCATTTTGCTTTGGAAAAATTGTTAGAAACTACCTATTAAAGACACTTTTTTTAAAAAAACTACCTTATATCATGTTTATTTTACAAAACTACCTTATAAGTGGAAAAACTTTAAAAAGCACTACCAAATTCAGAATTTACTAACCATGGTTAACTATTTCCTCCAATTATCATTCTAATATAAGATTACTAAACTACCCCAACCCTTCTTTGCTAATTTCCCTCACAGGAGCGTTTAACTATTGAATACTCCCTTAAATCGTTTGTGTAATTTCTTCTCCCAACCTTTTGCTTCACCAATTAATTCTTCATTATGAGTAACAAAAGCAGATAGAAATTGGGTTTTGGGTCATGAATTGATGTCGTTGATGATGATGAAGAATATGGTTTGATGATGGTGCAAAGCTTGCCCTACTAGACACTTTTACTGCTGGTTTGTTTTTGAATTTGACTTTTGGGGGAGAGAAGGTGTGCTTGTGCTTGCCACATGTATATTTGAGAGATAGAGCATCAAGTGATCAAGAAAGTGATGATATCGTAATTGTAACGTACTGAATTTAGGGGGTATTTTCATAATCTTATATTAGAGGGATAATTGGAGGGAGTAGTTAACCATAGTTAGAAAATTATGAATTTGGTAGTGCTTTTTAAAGTTTTTCCACTTATAAGGTAGTTTTGTAAAATAAACATGATATAAGGTAGTTTTTTTTAAAAAAGTGTTTTTAATAGGTAGTTTCTAACAATTTTTCCTTTTGCTTTTACCCGAATAATACTATGACCCATTTCTTCAAACACCTCTCACTTTTCTTTTCTTTTCTCCTTCCTATTATTATAATTCATTAATATATAATATTATCGGTTTTATAATATGCAATCGTAAATGCTAACAATAAATATTTAATATTACATTCGCTTTCTTTTATTGTTCTTGTATTTCCATTGAAAATTTTCAATATGTGTTTTATTTTAAATATTTTATACAACGTAATTTGACTTAAATTTCCCATTGATTTTGAACCACAATAAATGTGTTCATACTATCTAATCTTATTAATCATGTTTTACTCTTGTAGCTCCTCAAACTTTTTACTCATTTGTTGCATAACATTATAGAGTAACTTAAAATGATAAGTTTTTTGCTTTTAATTAATTGAATCTTGTCTATTTTAAAGTTGCATTGGTTTTTTCCTTAATTTCAAATAAGAACAACAATACGAAAGAAGTACATTTCTTAAAACAAAAGTACTAATCTAAAATTTTACGACAAAATCACGCATTGATTAATGCTATTATTTCCTTGTTATTGCTCGATATATCCTTCAATAAGCAGAGGGGGAAAGGAAAGGAAAATCGAAAATCCGATACCAATTCCAAGCCCAAGGGAAATGGAATAGATGTGGGTACTTTTTGATGGGTCGGATCTTGTACTTGTTGTATAAAAGTGTCACATCTCTGCACTTTGATTCTCTCCTATTTCTCTCTCCTGATCACCTGTCAATAAGCATGAAACTTCGTGATCCGTTCCACCCCATTTTACCAGATTTGAGCTCCCTACAACTCTCATACTTCCCTTCTTTTATTTGATCTACTCCTTTTTCTTTCTTTCTCCTCTTTTTTCCCCCTGTTTCACCAATCAAATGTAGCCAAAAACTTTCCATTTTTTACATCAATTCTTTCCTTTTTAACTCCCACTAATTCTGCTTCTTCTTGTTATTTTTTTTTACAAGTTTGTTTTCTTCTCAAATCTCAACTGATTTTGTTTGTGAAAGAAGACAAAAAATGGAGGAAAAGAAAGATCAAGAAGAGTTCAAACATGTGTGTAAACTCTGCAACAAAAGATACCCAAGTGGTAAGTCCTTAGGAGGTCACATGAGGTCTCATGTTATTGCTAATGCAAACAAAAACAAACTCATTCCCATTCCCATTACCAAAAAAGCTTACAACTTTCAAGATAATGAAGATGATGACAATGATAATGATAACGATGACGATGATGATGACGACGACGACGACGATGATGATGATGATGATGATGGAGAGAATCATGGGAATGAAGGAAAGAATTCTGGGTATGGATTAAGAGAGAATCCTAAGAAAACATGGAGATTGGTTAATTCAAAACTTGTCAACAACACAGGAAAACAACAACCACCCCATGATTTTCAGCAACAGCAACAGCAGGAAAGGGTATGCAAACAATGTGGGAAAGGGTTTCATTCCTTGAAAGCGTTATGTGGGCATATGAGCAGTCATTCTGAGAAAGAAAGACACTTTAAAGAAGAAGATGATAATTCATGGTCAAGTGATAGTAAAGATCAGTTGATCTTAGCAATGGAGAGTCATTCTGACAACAACAACAACAGCAGCAACAACAACAACAACAACAGCAACAACAACAACAACAACAACAACAACATCAACAACATCAACAACAACCATCTCAAGCGCCAAACAAGGTCTTCCTTGTTAAGGTACAAGTCTCTAACTACTGTTGATTCTCAATCTCCTCCTCCTCCTACTGGTGGAGGTGGTTTTAGTAGTTATGGTTGCGGCGGCGGAGGCGGATCATCATCTAATCACTCTGAAATTGATCAGCATGAGCAAGAAGAAGTTGCTATTTGTTTAATGATGCTATCTAGGGACTCTTCAGGTCATAATAAGAGTTGCTTCAACTTCACAGCTGAATCATCTGATAATAATTCTGTCATATTAGAGGGAGGATCCTCCTCTAATCATGTAGGGATTGGTAGGAAGAGGAAAGATTTCTGTTTAAACAATAACACTAATAAGAAGAAGATTAAGCAAGTTGTTGTTGTTGCTCAACAACAGATTGATAATGTTGTTAATCATCAAGAAATTGACAATTCTGATTCTGGGTATTTTGAGAATGGTGCTAAAGAGCTAGAATCTGATGATTCTGTTGATGGGTTTGTAAGAAATTATGGATTTAAGAAACCTAAGAGTGAGTTTGGATCTAAAATCATAGCTGAATCATTTTATGATTACGATAATGATTCCAGAAAGAGAAGAAATAAGCAACAGGTGAGTAATTTCAGAGATTATAGTCCTGAATCAGATGAAAATTCGAGCAAGAAGATGAAGATGATGAAGCAGGATTATTATCGTTTTAGTAACAACAATAATAATAATAAGAAAGGTAGCAAATATGAGTGTTGTGTGTGCAACAAAACATTCAAGACTCATCAAGCTTTAGGAGGTCACATTATAAGTCATAGGAAAAATGGTGAGAATAGCTTAGACACTAGCATTATTTCAGGTAAACAGCAGCAGCAGCAGCAGCAAATTGAGAATAATTGCAATCCCAAGAAATTGGCAGCTTCAACTACCAAGAATATGGGTAATACAAAATCAAAAAAAGTGAAGGGTCACAAATGTCCATATTGTCCTAAGGTGTTCAAGTCAGGCCAAGCATTAGGGGGTCACAAGAGGTCCCATATGATTGGAAGTAACGCCGGGGTACTAAAACTGCAGGCGGCCAAGTCAAGAATTGAGCGAGTGCCGCTACCGGAACACGAGCCAAAGCAGCCTCCATTGATTGATCTTAACCTTCCTGCACCAATGGAGGAAGAAGGCAGTGGGAATTCACAGTTTGTGGCATGGTAGGTTGGAAGTTTTAATGGCATGAATGAAAGTGAGAAATGTGGAAAAATATTTGATGAAATGGGTCCCTCCCAACAAAAGAAAAGGATAATATTCTGATTTCTGAAGGTGGGTCATATGAGTTCCATGAGAATGCAGATGAGTGTACATAGTACAGACAGTTTGGTTGGATTAATTTTTTAGTATATGCTGGAATTATTACTAGTATTTCTTGTTTATGGACCAACTTTTTTTAATTTCTCTCATTCTGAAGTAACTGTTCTATTGGCTGCTTTGCTTATAGGAAGCAAAAGAAGAAGCAGAATTTTGTTAGCTTTTCAACTTCATGTCTTTCTCATTTCCTTTACTTTATTCTCAAGATATATAGAAAATCTGCTTCTTCTATCTTAGTTGTAGTACATTCTTTGGTGCTTTATTTTTTTTGAAAAAATATTAATCTAATTTATCTCATTAAATTATAGCTTTGAATCATTGAGCTGATAGCTGAATTCTTTGGTGCTCTGACATTCATTTCCTGTCCTCAGAGAATGAATTCCTTAGATTTGGTGTTTTTGGTGCAAAAAATCTGATTAGTTCCTTTCATTTTTATATTATATAGCAAGTTGTATACTAATCACTTGACACATGCTTGGTTGGGTGAACAAACAGACAAATTATTTAATATTCTTGCTTTTTCTTGGAATTTGATTTTTATTTCCCCCTTTAGTTGGGTGTAATGTAAATACTTGATGATTGTCTTAGAATGCTTGCAAGACAAACAAACTTAAGAAAAATAGAGTATGCCCGTGGGGTGTTTGTATAAAATATATACTCTCTTCGTCTAATTTTTTATTTTATAATTCCATCTAAAATTAATTGTCATGTCATTTGTTTAATTTGACGTAGAAATGTACAAATCATATTTTATTCGGGGTATATTTTTAAGGGCTTGTTCTCTTCGGCATAAAACAGCTGAACTGAATTGAACTGAACTGAATTGAACTGAACGGAATTGAACTGAGCTGAACTGAAATGAATACTGATATGTGAGAGTAAAAGTATTGTCAAGAGCTGAACTGAACTGATCTGAACTGAACTGAATTGAACTGAACTGAACTGAACTAAATTGAACTGAAAATAAGCTGGGGAGAACAAGCCCTAAGTGACAAATTTCGCTTTTAAAAAGCTTTAACTTAACATTATTCTTTTGATTATTCCATCTTAGAGATGAGAGTTATTTCATATTGTTTCTACCTAGAAACTGTGAAAGGTAAGTGTAGTGTTGAGAGTCTTGAAATCCCGAGAAGGTTTGAGGAGCTGAGGAAGAGGTCTCCGATAATCCTGCAAAACACAATGAAAACCTGGCCCGGGGTGTTCCCAGGAATGCCCCTCCGACGCTCAAGTCAGTTGAGATTGAGGTAGAGAAAGAAAATGAGTAAATGTAGAGAGAGATGATGTGGTTTTGTTAGGTGAGGATTGCATATCTTTGTCTGATGAGGGAACCCCTATTTATAGAGGATAAGACCTTAAATAAATGAGGGTATTTTAGTCAGCTTCAGCTGGTGGAGGATTATGTTCCCTAAAGACAGGGGTATTTTAGTAACTTCGTCGTAATTGGACCAGTTCAGAAAATGGGTCCAAACACATATGCCTGTATCAATTAACATTAAGGTCACAATAAAATAGGTTGTTTGTGTAATGAAGCTAACGGGTGAGATTGACAAAAGTCTGTCCATCTTTAATATAGATGTATACTACTATGTCCAGAACAACATATATATGCAATCATTTAACTTATATTGTCTATTACGTATTTACAATCTTTTTTGTCCAATTTAAAGGGTTAGTAGTGATTGTGTATAATATGTGGAAATTTAATCACAAGAAAGTTTTTTCTTAATCTCGCGGATGACTTATAGATGATTGGAGAAGAGTACATAGATATAAATTAGTGCTTAGACTAATTCTATTTCTTGATTTAGAAGATGATTAGGAATGATTAAGAAGTGGAATCATTGGCAATCAAAGTTGACAAATCTAAAAGCATTTGAATTGTTATTGTGTCAAATTTGTGAAGCTCTCTTGAAGGTATGGCCACCCACCACCACCACCATTTCACCTGACTGCGTTATCATCAAACCATATGTACTGTTTTTTCCTTTGCTTAGAAATTCATATTGTGGGACACACTATATATGCTGATCTCAGGAATAATAACATAGGAACAAAAACTAACATAAGTACTTCCTCCATTTCATAATACTCGCTACACTTTTTATTGTGGAAAGTTTCACATTACTTGCTATACTTCCTTTTTGGGCAATATACTCTCTCTTTCTCCTTTAATATGGGTCCTTTTTCTTTTTACCTCTCTCTTTTCCGAAAATTGTCTCAGAGCCTGTAAATTGAAAAATGTAGCGAGTAATATAAAACGCAGGAAGTATATAATATAAAGGTGTTGGTTTGGGGATGGGAAGAGAGAGAAAGAGAGGTGATTAAAAGAGAGGGAGTGGGGCAATTGATATTTGATGTGTCTTTATTCTTAGCAATCTGATATTTACCTGCATCAATTTCTAGTTTTATAGTTTGGGGAAAGGGACCACATAGAATAAGGTTTAAGCCAATTGGGTTATAACAACTAACAAGTTTGGAGACCAAGAAGCAAGCAAAGGACAAACCAACTTTATTTGTAGATGGGATAAGTTTTATTTTGACATAGCTTAGGTTATTTGACTTGTGATTCCTTAGCTCCCCACCATATTTTGGTCCTTGTCATTGGACTATCTCCTGTTGTTTTTCTTGTTTTTACTCCATTGTGCTTTCTAAACTTATTACCAAATTTTGATGAAAGAAATTTGTTTCATATCAACTTCACAGGGACTTTTGGCCTTTGGTAGATTTTCGCTATTCATTGAGAGAAAGGAAGGCCTTCAATTTGCATAACTGGCCATCTCTCATGCACATCTGAGGATTTGTTATACGACCTACATTAATAATGTGCGCCTTTAATCTGAAAAACGTATATGCTAAAATACTCTACAATCTACACTTAAGCATATGCTTAGGCGGGGGAGTAGTTTTTGGATGAACAATTATTACTTGGAAACTTTATAGGTGTTTCGTGCTCATCAGCGAGGTCAAAATATGCTTAAGTGACATGTGTTGGTTTGTAGTGTTTATTGTCCAAAAAGTTCAACTTATTAAACGCAACCTATAAGTGGTCGTGGACTAGTGGATTTACATATAAACGACAGAAGAAGCAATATAAAAGAATTAAATTACTGGGAAGTAATTGAGCTATATCAAGATCCATTAGTAATTGATTTTCATTGAACTTTTGTATCTTTTAGCTAATAATATAACAACTCAAGTTCCATTGCTCAAGCTTTCAACTCTTAAATGGAGTTGTCAAATCCAGCTAACTACCTCCCCTAGTTAAATATTAGTAGATTTAGGGATAATACATGGTTTTCATCCATCAAAGTATAAGTGGTGTTTATTTGGTAGTTTCAAATGAATGTGCAATTCTAACTCCTTGAGGTTAACTAGCACTGGAAACAGTATCTAACTATAAATGGTCAGAAAATTAATTATGTATGTTTGGAACTTAGTGGAGGGTTCTAGTAAAACACAGTAAGTTTGTCAAAAACATAAATTGGTTCACACCTAATTATAACAATTAATCTCATTTCTCTTTTCTTTTTTTTTGGTCCCACAAATTTAATTGAACTTACTTAGGCAGCTATATTAGAATATAAAAATTAAAAAGAAACCTTTAGAATCTGGTGTGTGTTTCAGCAGAGGAAAAGTAGTAGTAGTAATAGTAGATGGACAAAAATTGCAACTGATATTGGAAGCTTTTGTTCAGGTTGCTAAAAGGAATATACAGTAAAGGAAGTTTGTGTTGTGTGTTTTACTACTTTTTGAACCAAAAGACATGACTTTGAGACAGCAATGAAAACCACCTTTGACTGTTGATGCAAATCTCACTATTTGTGCTCCACATAACACATATACAAGAGGAAGAGGTCCATACTTCATAATGCTACCCAACATGTCACATGAATTTCTCACTTCAGATAATCTCCATGATTGGATTGATCTTTTAGTTTTTGCACTAAATATACCATGTTTTCTTCAAGGTTTATCATATATTTCCTCCGTTTTTTTTTTTTAATTTACTCACTTCATTTTGGGAGAGAATCAAAGAGAAAGTACAAAAGTATGAAAGTGAAATTGAAAAGGTCGAAAAAGAAACTGAAAAGGTAGAAAAAGAAACTGAAAAGTGTGTGAGAGAAACAAAAGAGTGTGTTAAAATATTAAAAAATGAATGACATGGGTGGAAAAAAAGGAGAAAGTATATATGATATGTTACTAAAAATAGAAAAAAGCAACAGTGTGTAGATTAAAAAGAACCGGACTAAAAAAATGTGTAAATTAAAAAGAAGCGGAAAAAGTATAACTGTTACATAAAGATTAGAGTTTGGTACGGTACTATTTCAAGTGTGAACCGTATCGTAATTAGGGAAAAAAAAAATAGAGGCCGACACTTACATAGTCTTGCCACTAAGCAATCGAGACAGTTTTAGAGAGCCCGTGTAATTGACTAAAAAGATTTGATTTGTTTTAACAACTAACGTCTATTGTTGTCCAATACAAGAGATACTAAAAGAACAATCATAAATGATGATAAACGAATTGTATGAGATTTTCTCACAAGTGCTCATGGATCCTCATTAAGGTGTTGGAGTAAATAAACAACTAAGAATCAAAGAACAAGCAACCATTACCTTTAAGGAGAGGATAAAAATGCAAAATATAGAGGCATAAATTAGAAGGTTTATATGATACCTTTCTAATTAACCTAAATGAAATAGGTCAAAATAGGGCCAAAAACATGATAACGAAACACTGAACCCCATATATCGCACCATAAGTTTCGGGCCCCCATACCTCTAAACCAAGGCGCTCTGCCTGGATCCCAACTCGTTGAGCGGGCATAGCAAGACTCTCATGTCCGGATTGTAAGAACAACTACAAAATGTTGAAATTTTTAAGAGAATGTATTGTGTCGGACGACTTTCAGGTGGTTCCAATTTTTTTTCAGGTAGTCTTCATTTTTTTTCAGGTAGTCCATTATTTCTTTCAGTTGGCCCATTATTTCTTTCAGTTGGTCCATTATTTGTTTCAGTTGGTCCATTATTTGTTTCAGTTGGTATACATATTACGAAACAAAGTCCAACTGAAACAAAACAAAGTCCAACTGAAAGAAAACAAAGTCCAACTGAAAGAAAACAAAGTCCAACTGAAAGAAAACAAAGTCCAACTGAAAGTAAACAAAGTCCAACTGAAAAGAAAACAAAACACTAACCTTGTGAACACTGGAAAATATGTGCTTGTTAGACCCTTTAGTATTTTGTTTCCTGCAGATTGTCTCCACTAAAAGATAACCACTATTTTCAAAAACTGAAACAAGTGCTGTTACTTCCTCCAGATCGATGGTATCATCGAAAGGATTAGACAGGGACAATTTCCTACTCAACCACCCACCAAACACTAGGGGAAAAAACATAAAGGGCTGCGCTTTTCGTAAAAGCGCAGCCCTACTAGTGAAGGGCTGCGCTTATTTAAAAAAGCGCAGCCTACTAAGCAGAAGGCTGCGCATTTTAAAAAAGCGCAGCCCTTCACTATAGGGCTGCGCTTTTTAAAATAAGCGCAGCCCTCACTAGTAGGGCTGCGCTTTTTCATAAGCGCAGCCCTTCTGTAGGTAAGAAGGGCTGCGCTTTTAAAAAGCGCAGCCCTACTAAGTGAAGGGCTGCGCTTTTTAAAAAAGCGCAGCCCTTCTGCTTAGTAGGGCTGCGCTTTTTTAAAAAGCGCAGCCCTTCCTGAAAAAATTTGAAATTTCGGAATCGCGGGCTTTGAAATATTGAGCGGGGATTCGTCAAATATATTATCCCTCATTCTCTCTCCTCTCTCACGTCCCTCATTATTTCTTTCCTCCTTCTCTCTCATCCTCTCTTCTCTCTCATCCTCTCTTCTCTCTCAAAACTCCCATAAACATTTGCGACAAAAACCTTGAAATGATTTGCACTAAACATGGCGAGGAGTCCGATTGCCTATTGTGATACCTTTTCGGAAGCGGAACGAGCCAACGAGTCAAACACACCGCTACGCTGTGATGTTTAGGCTTTTTAAGCCATCCGAGTTCGTTTAAGCCTCCAAATAGCCATTTTAAGTTTTTCCGAAATTTTTTTTTTCCCTTAAATTATGTATTTGGGTTTTGTTTTATGTATTTAAACATTATTAGGTTGTAGTTCTTGTATTTTCAGATCTATAATGTTCTTGTATACTTCTCTTTGTTTATATGTTTTGATTAATGTTCTTGTATACTTCTCTTTGTTTATATGTTTTGATTAATGTTCTTGTATACTTCTCTTTGTTTTTTGATTAATGTTATTCTTGTATGCTTCTCTTTGTTTATTTTGATTAATGTTCTTGTATACTTCTCTTTCTATATAATTTCTTGTATTTTCATCTTTGTTTTGATTAATGTTCTTGTATACTTCTTGTATACTTATTGTATACTTCTCTTTGTATATTAGTTTTTGTTCCTTTTTTTCATTTTCTTTTCATTCTTTTTTTTGTTTTGGGTTTAGTATTTTCGTTTCGTTTCTCTTCTGTTTAATTTCAGAAAATGTGAGATTATGAGTAAAAAAATGACAAAAAAAAAAATTTTTTTTTAATTTTTTTTTTTGGTAGGAAGGGCTGCGCTAGTTAGGAAAAAGCGCAGCCCTTCTAGCCCAGAAGGGCTGCGCTTTTTCTTAACTAGCGCAACCCTTCTGGGCTAGAAGGGCTGCGCTTTTTCCTAACTAGCGCAGCCCTTCTAGCTTAAGGGCTGCGCTTTTCTAGCGCAGCCCTACTTAAAAAGTGAAGGGCTGCTACTGAAAGGGCTGCTGTCAAAAAGCGCAGCCCTACATGCCTTTTTTAGCGCAGTCCTTCTTCATTTTTCCACTAGTGAAAAGAAGCATCCAAGCCCCTATAAATTGTCAGATTTTCCTGAGCTAAATTGATAATCGATGAATCATTGATAATCGATGTCGGCATATCCAAAACTTTGATATTTACATGGAAGTTCAAGGGATGCAGCCACCTTCTCCAGGGCAAGGCACCTAATGTTACCCAGTTCATGCTTGAATTTACTGTTGATCCGTCACCGGAAACCACCGAGGTTGATGTTGTCGACGACGTCGCCTCCATTTTAATATACCGGGCTGTTTTCAGAAGATTGAGGTGCTGGTTTTGTGGAGGGAAGTCGAAACTAAAATTGTATAGTAATGGGCTCAGCCCGTTTGACGAGAATATTGGATCAGACGGTCTGACCTAATACTTTCACAATTATTAAAGAAGAAACTAACTAAAAATCGATTTTTTGATATTAATTTTTGGGACAATAGCTTTGGGCACGTCCCTGGCAATTTGAAGGCCTTGGGCGAACTAAGAAAAATGGACTTTTTCCATTGTCAGTTACTATTCTTGGAATATATTGACATATTAATGATCAAAGTTCGATTGAATATGAGTTTCTCAACTCATGAAATCTGAATTCATTTTAGCTTACATTCCATACAAGATACCCACTGGGGTTAATTGATTATATTTTTATGACATATCTTCCTAAATTAAGTCATATATTATTTTTTAAATTTATCAAGTCATCCTTTATATTGAGTTGTAAGTTGGAGTATGAGTTTTGGGTTACGAAATTGTATAATTGCTTTGACCTTTTAGATTACTTTTTAAATATTTTTCTGGGTTTGAATTGTGAAAAAAAAAGGAAATTATATAACCCCTCATTTTTTTAACAATTCCACTGTGAAATTCGGCTTTTTTTTATTAACATTTAATATATTTGACCATCTTATTAAAGAAAACCAAAAAGGAAGAAAATGGAAAGCAGCTATACATGGGATTCTCCTAAGTGGATAAATAGAATGGATTCATTATGTCAATTACTAACCCAAGGAGTTAACACACTACACTTGATAAATGTTATGCATGCAGTTTATTTATCCTAAATAATAGATTGCAAAACAACAATTTGGACCTTTTCTCCCTGGGTCCTGATATATTCAAGATTATTTTCAGTTTATTTTGAACCATTTCATTTTGTTTATTAATATGGAGCAAGAAAATAGATTGAAGTATAATATGCGCAAGGTGACATGAATATTAGTGTAGTATTAGAAGTGTAAGAATTAAGTTTTTTTTTTAATATATGAAAGATTTGCTGTGAGGTTTGGCATGTTAAAAGGACAAGTTTGATGGCCAGCAGTATATATATTGATATACAGATAATACAGAAGAAACAAATTTAATTATAAGCCGAACAAACCAATGATGTATTGATCTAGTGGTTAAGATTGAAGTGATCACAGGTTCGAATTTCCCTCCTCTTCTTTGTACTTTATATTTGCTTTCGTGACTCATATAAATCCAAAAAAGTTATAAGCTGAACAAAACACGTATGTTAAACCCCATGTATATTGTGCACATGTGAGTTGTCCCACATTGGAGAAAGAGGAGAGAAAGTACCACAATATAAGGTAGAGGAACTACTCCTACTATTGCCAATTGGTTTTAGTATGGAACCTCATTTGGACTTGTATGTGGACCGAACTCTCCTCCTCCGTACCTGGTTGCCCAAGCCCATTTTCAGTCATATCAAATTTATCAACGTGAAAGTACACTAGTTTCTGAAAATTATAACGACATAACCTATATAACTAACAAATGCGTGTCATAATTCATAAGTATTGGTGGTCCACCAGCCTAGTGGTCACCAATACTCACTACATTGTAGAAATGATAAACTAGAGATAACACAAGCTCATATTTCAGGTAAACCATTCGAAATTTGGAGCTTATTAGACTTTCACTCATTCTTAGTTGGATTTCTCCTTTTCAAACTCGAACTTGAACTTGAACTTGAACTCAAGACATGTAGTTAGATTGAAGCATACTTGCTAATCTCAACCTCCTTCCCTCTAAAGAAGGAAGCCAAGCACTTATTCCGCTAGTTGGTAAAATCATTGTTAAAATTGTCTAGAAATAACCATTTCTGTACAATAGGTTTTTTTTAATAACTTTTAACTATCATGGGCTTGAAGCCTAGAATAGTATTGAGCTTGTAAGGTTGTTAAGGATGCAATTTGAGTTGGCGGGAAGTTACTTGAGCTGTTGAGGAGTTTGTTAAGAGAGATTATTGTTGAAGTGGTCATCCTTTGTTTAAGACCAATCAATTAGGCATGTTGTTTAAGTTTGTTATAGAAGAATAAGAGAATTCTCTTTTTGCACAGGGAAATAGAACATAAATTGAATTTGAAATTTCTCCTTTTATTATTTTCTCATATTTGTATCTTTTTCAAGAATTTTACAAATGATTTTGAGTGTTATTTAGAGAGCTTAATGTATAAACTAAGTTGTATAAATCAAACGTCAAGATATAATTAAGACAATTTCTAGATTTTTATACATCACTTGACTTAAGAGCTTTAAAATGGTCTATGTGACCTATTATTTCTTTTAGTCATAAATTGTATAGGAGCCAAAAGGGAATATTCTTCAAGCAACAAATGAAGCAAATCAGAGTAGAATATAGATAAGGATGAATCGGATGACAAACGAGAGCCCCACCGTCCTCTAAATTTTATAACAAATGAAAAGTTAAAATTTTTTATAAAGGCGGTTTTAATCTCTCACCCTATAAATTTTAAAAACATTTAATCTGATCCCTTCAAATTGAAATGTTGGTCTTTCTTATACGTCGTATGAAGAAATTCATAATGAGCTTGTAACTAGGGTATTATATCTGTAACTCAGGAGGTGTTAATCTCCTTAACGAGCTGGCAAATTCTGTTAAGAAGTTTGTTAGAGTTTGTTAGAATTGGTTAGAAAGTTAGTTTGTATTGTATTAGTTTTTAGCTTCTTGGAACTCTTTGTATAAATAATCTTTAGGATGTAAATTTCATTTCAGATTTTGATGAAATAAAAAGATTAAGAGTTTCTCTCTCTAATCTCATTGAGATAACTTCTGTTATCTCTTCATGGTATCAGAGCCACACGTTCAAAATTGATCGAGCTCTTCGATTTTTTTGATTGTATTCAATCAATTTTTACAGAAATCAATACAATTCTTGCTGAAATTGTATATTTTCGTGATTCAAATCAATGTTTTAGTTGATTATCTTCAAACTTCTTGAATCAAATCAACAAACTAAGTTGATTTTCTCAAGAACTGTAGAAATGGTTAAGGAATGACTATATGATTCAATCATGGTTACTGAATTCCATGGATAAGGTGATTGTAGAAGGTTTTATTCTTCAACAATCTGCAAATTAGTTGTATGAAGAGATCATTGAAAGGTATGGGCAATCTAATGCACCTCAGTTGTTTGAATTACATAAGCAATTGTCATCTATTTCTCAAGGTCCTGATTCTATTGTGTAATATTATTCAAAATTGAAAAGAGTTTAGGATGAAATAAAATTGTTAGATGGATTTCCTGATTGTGAATGTGGTGCATTAGAGAAATGTTCTTGTGGAATCTTAAAGAAAGTTTTAGCTGCTGATCAGAAACAAAAGTTAATTCAATTGCTTGTTGGATTAGATAGAGGCTATGATTCTGTGACAACAAACATATTGAGTATGGTTCCATTACCTAATGTGAATAGAGCATATTACATGCTTTTACAAGTTGAGAGGCAGAATAGGCTTAATATACAGCAAGAATCTTCACTACAAACCAGTGCATTTGTTTCTATGAGACAACAAGCACCTCAAGGAACTATACAACATGCTCATCCTTCTCAGTATGACAGAAGAGATGGTAAGAGATTCATGATTGATAAAAGTAGTAGAAAATGTGACTATTGCAAGAAAACTGGTCACACAATGGATCAATGTTTCAAGTTCACAAGTGTGTATCCGGAATTGTTCCTTAACATGAAAAATAAATCTACTGGTGCTACTACCACAAATAAATTGGCTGCACATGTTGGAGACACTGGTACTATTGAATTTGCTGGCATTACACCTTTAGACTTTTCTGGAGGTGGAATTTATGTTCACTAGTACAAAAACGTCGATTTGCGTCGGACCCTGGACCCCTATTTGCGTCGGACTTGGGTCCGACGGCACAGGTCACGACGCAAATGACCTAAAATTGATCTGGGTCGTATGCGAAAATGACGCAGATTAGTTAGTTATTTGCGTCGCACGTTGTATACGGTGCGACGCAGATGGCTCTCCCTAGCCCAACCCAAGCTTCAAAGGGTAATGTGCGTCGCACATCGCCTAGGTTGCGAAGCAAATGAGTGATTTGCGTCGCACCATGGGCTACCACTAGTACAGAAAAGACAATTTGCGTCGGATGTGAGGCGCCTATTTGCGTCGCACAAGGTCCGACGCCAAAGGCCTCGACGCAGATAGCCCAGACATGATCTGCGTCGTATGACGAGCGATGCAGATGGTTGCGCTATTTGCGTCGCACCCTATATACAATGCGACGCACATTATCAATCCCCAACCCCCAATTCCAGGTCCAACAGCCCATGAAATGTGCGTCGCACATGGCCAATGGTGCGACGCAAATAACGCATCTGCGTCGCACCGTTGGCCATGTGCGACGCATATGCTTCAGTTTTTTTTATAAAAAAAGTAGGCTTTGCGTCGGATGGAGGGCCACATCCGACGCAAATGGCTCATTTATAAAAAAAAAAAACATAAATTCATTTCACCATTAACCAGATCTAAACTACAGAATTACAACATATAAATGAAAATAAAACTGAACAAAAATAAAACAACATATGAACGAAAATAAAACTGAACAAAATAAAACACCAACTAGGTCTAAAAATGTCAAAATCATATTATACAACATGGATGAAACAGAAATTGAACCTAAAAATTGAACAAAAATAAAACTAAATTGAATCTAAACATTAAACGAAAATAAAATATTATTCTTCTTCAATTTTGTTCTTTGTCAGATCTAAAAAATACAAAACTAAGATAAAAAATTGAACCTAAAAATCAACAAAATCAGATCTAAACAAACGAAGAAATGTTCGAGGAAGTCACGAAATTTCTGGAATTTATGGCTCTTCCTCAGTTGTTCTTTGTGAAATTTCTGGAAATTCGAACTAGAAAAGCGAAGTAATGTCGAAAAAAAGACGGTCTTCAAACAGATCTGAAAAAAATGACAAATAACTAAAAATTAAGACATGCAAAAAAAAGAAGAAAAA
Source organism: Beta vulgaris subsp. vulgaris (assembly GCF_026745355.1). Classification (NCBI taxonomy): domain Eukaryota; kingdom Viridiplantae; phylum Streptophyta; class Magnoliopsida; order Caryophyllales; family Amaranthaceae; genus Beta; species Beta vulgaris. Next base: position 13,700,390 of record NC_079207.1, read on the forward strand.
GGAAAAATAAACAATTTACCTTAGTTTTGGAGTGCGAAGAACGAAATCAATAGACTCATCCAAGTCATCCTTTTCTGGGGCGATTTTCCAGAAATTTGAGGTGGGTTTTTCATCATTATTGTTATTGCCATTGTTGTTGCCGTTTTGGTTGGTGGAGAAATGGCGAGTGATGAAATTGGTGGAGTGAAATTTAGGGATTTGAGGAGAGAGAAAAGGAGGGTGAAAGCGAGATAGAGAGATTTCGAAGATGGCGAGAATGAGAAACAATGAAGCGTGAGAGCATTGCTCTGAATTTTGGGTTTCTCAGATTTGGGTTTGAAGGTGAGAACACCAAACAGAGAACATGGTCACAGATTTAGAGAGAGAGAGAGAGAGGGAGAGAGAGAGGAAGACAGAGAGGGTGAGAGAGAGAGAGAGAAGGGGTGAGGGTGAGCGGATTTTGAGAAAGAGGTGCTGCAACTTTTTTTTTAGGGTTAGAGGGTTTCTAGAGTATATAAGATACGGGGTTGGGTTGGGCTCGTAATCTGCGTCGCACCATGGGCTTCATGCGACGCAGATTACTTTGTTTTGTGCGTCGCACCATGACCTTCATGTGACGCACATAGATGATTTGCATCGCACAATATTTAAATACGACGCACATAGTTCATCTTATGCGTCGATTCATTGTTGCATGCGACGCAAATAGTATATTTGCATCGTTTCCGTGTTTGTGCGACGCAAATGGGGCGACGCAAATTGACCTTTTTCTACTAGTGTACGTGCGACGCAAATTGCAATTTTTTTTTAAAATTAAAAAAAAACTAGCGATTGCAGGACTTAGCCACCAATTGTTTCACATACTGGTTGTTGCTGGGGCGTACAGTCATTATCATGCAGGGTTGGTGTATCTCCAATGGAGAGACTTGGAAGGTTGTTAGACTAAATTGAAGGGAAGATAATTACTGATTATAGATATTCTTGACCGTGTTTAGTGAATTAAGGGAAGATAGTAGATTTGTAATAATAAATTACAGAAAATAAAGAAAAAGAAATAATTACATAAAAAAGAATACATAAATTACAGAAAATCAATTAAATAAAATTACAGAAAAAAAGAGAATTACTGAAAATCAAAATGATAAAAGAAAGAATTTCATGTAATCTTCATAGCAACTACAGTCGAAATTTCAGATGGTGGTACAAGACTTCACCTCAAATGCAACTACAAGACTTCGAGAAGAACATTCATGAACGAATTTCGAGGTAGATTGCCGAAAAACCTTCATCGAACTAGGAAAATACCATCCTTTTACTGAAAATTTCAGATCTGAAAATGAGAGAAGAAATTTCAGATCTGAAAACGAGAGAAGGTAAATGCATAAAAATAAACAAAAAAATCAGATATAAAAAAATGAAATGATATTAAAACAGATAATAAAACTCAATTCCATAGAACTTAGATCTGAATTGAAATCCATGAATCACATGCAAAACACGAAATGAAACGAATAAACGAAGAAAAATAAAGAAAAAGAAAGAATACCTTCACAACGACCAATAGTTTGGCTCCCTTGATCTGTAACGACGCCGTTCACAACGGCCAAAGAAAAAATGAAATGTTATTTGATGTTTACTTCGAAGTGAAACGAACGAACTTGAAGTTTTGCCTTATGGGAGAGAGACTTGAATAAACGAATAAACGAACGAACGAACTTCGAAATTTCGACACCGTCAATGATGAATTTCGACGAGTGAAAGAGAGAGAGAGAAAGAGGGAGAGAGAGGGAAAGAGGAAGACGCGGCTGGGTGTTAAGAGGGATACTTGTTAGGGCGGCCCAACTAATGTGCGTCGCATGGGCTTGGGGTCCGACGCACATTAATAATTTGCAACGCACCTCAAAGACGTGCGACGCAGATAGTTGTCAACAATGTGCGTCGGATGGGCCTCGGGTTCGACGCACATGAACGATATGCGTCACACATCGTCTGGATCCGACGCATATGGCTCGTATCTGTTGATTGTGAGCAGGTGTTTTGCGTCGCACTCTGGCTCCCATGCGACGCAAATTCACTTTTTGCGTCATTTTCGTTTTAGTGCGACGCACATGGGGGGACGCAAATCGTCATTTTTCTACTAGTGGTTGCTAATCAACATACTCAAGTTGATTCAGCTCTTGTCCAAGCTGTTTACAAAGAAATGATGAAGATGGTGAAAGGCCAAGCTAATTCTCAAGCTGCTCCAGATTTCAATCCTTCGGTGAATTTTGCAGGTATTATAACTGCTTCCAATGCTAATTCATTGCCGTATTTGCATGATAAAATAGCTTGGATTGTGGATACTGGAGCAACATATCATATGATCTGGGATAGAAGCTTATTTGCTTCACATAATATATTACATACACCTATTAAAGTTGGTTTACCTGATGGTACAACCAAATTAGTGCATATAACTGGCAATGTTCAACTTACAGATAAAATCATCTTGAAAAATGTATTGTTAATACCTCATTTTACACACAATCTTCTTTCTGTTAGTAAGCTATTGTCTTAAAATAATTTGCTTGCTATATTCACACCTTCTTCATACCAATTTCAGGACCCTACAACTAAAGATGTTCTGGCAATTGGCTATCAACAGGCTGGCTTATATAAGTTCAGTATTGTTTCTTCTTCTTCTTCTAATTCATCTGCTGTTGGCCTATCCTTGTTAAATAGCAGCTACCATGTTGGCATTTTGTACCTACACTTAGTCTTTTACATGCTAGACTAGGTCATTTGTCCATATAGAAAATGTCAAAGCTACCTATTCCATACAATGCAAACTGAATAATATGGCAGATTTTTGTTGTGAACCTTGTATCTTTGCTAAATCTCATAATTCTCCTTTTCCTGTTTCTACTTCTCATGCTGGTGCTATTTTTCATTTAGTTCATGTGGATCTTTGGGGTCCATATAGACATTCTTCTTTATCAGGTGCTACATACTTTTTAACAATATACTTGATGATTTTTCAAGGACTACTTGGACTCATTTGTTCCATTCTAAAACACAAGTTCCTACTTTGATAAAAGATTTCATTGCCTATGTTGAGAATCAATTCAATACTCTATTAAAATTATTAGAAGTGATAATGGGACTGAGATTTTTCAGGAAGCTTGTTCTCTTTTATTTGCTAGCAAAGGCATCATTCATCAGAGAAGCTTGCCTGGTAAACCTCAGCAAAATGGCAGGGTTGAAAGGAAGCATAAGCATCTCCTTGAAACTGCCAGGGCTATAAAATTTCATGTTGCTCTTCCCAATAAGTTTTGCGGTGAATGTCTTTTGGCTTCTACTTATCTCATCAATCTCATGCCTTCCTCTGTGTTACAATGGCTCACCCTTTATGAATGTTTAATGAAACAATGCAACAACCTTCTTATGATCATTTGAAGGTTATAGGTTGTTTGTGCTATGCTTCTTGCAAAACTTCTGACAAATTTGCTCCTAGGGCTAAAAAATGTGTTTTCTTAGGTTATCCCTATGGTCAAAAAGGTTACAAGCCATATGATTTACAATCTCACAAAATCATTCTTAGTAGAGATGTTAAGTTTCAGGAGGATGTTAATAGAAGAGGTTGTTTGTGCTATGCTTCTTGCAAAACTTCTGACAAATTTGCTCCTAGGGCTAAGAAATGTGTTTTCTTAGGTTATCCCTATGGTCAAAAAGGTTACAAGCTATATGATTTACAATATCACAAAACCATTCTTAGTAGAGATGTTAAGTTTCAGGAGGATGTTTTTCCTTTTAAAACATTTCTTCCTTCTCAAACTGATTCTTCTCCTCTTTCTACTCCTATGGTTAATCCTGCATTACATGATGATGATATTCCTCATTTTTTTCTCTCCTACATATTCTACATCTTCTACTTCTCCCATGCATACATCTCCTATTACCTCTTCTCCTCCTTCTTTTCCCTCTCCTATTTCCACTTCTGATTCTTCTACTGAATAATCTTTATCTCCACCTAGTGTTTCAATTCAGCAACCATCTCATGCTCTTACAATTCAGCCTTCTTCCACTCAGGTTACAGAACCTGTTTGTTCTTCTCTCAAAAGATCTTCTAGGCAACCTATTCCTTCTACTAAATACAAGGATTTTGTTATTTCTAAACCTCTTCTTCCTAATTCTTCTATTTCTTCTTCTTTCAATGTTTTTCAACGCCCTGAACTTTCTTCTTTACCTACTAAACATCTTGCTAGTCTAGCAAATGTTTTATCTACAGTTGAGCCTTCTTCTTATGCTCAAGCTAAGGCTGATCCTAGATGGGTAGATGCTATGAACAAAGAATTGGAGGCCCTTGAAAAAAATGGAACTTGGGATATTATGGATCTTCCTAGCAATGTTAAACCTATTGGCTGCAAATGGGTTTATAAGACTAAGTTTAACCCTAATGGGACTGTGGAGAGATGTAAAGGCAGGTTGGTTGCTCGTGTTGATAAACAAATTAAAAGGCAAGGACTATAAGCATACTTTTAGTCCAGTGGCTAAATTTACTACTATTAGAATTATCCTTGCAGTAGCTGCTGCTTGTCATATGGAAATACATCAACTGGACATTAATAATGCCTTCCTCCATGGTTTTATTGAGGAAGATTTGTTTATGCAGCCTCCCTTAGGTTATAACAAGATCAAACCAGGTCAAGTTTGTAAGTTGAATTGCTCCATTTATGGCCTGAAGCAAGCTTCCAGGCAGTTGAATTTAGAACTGACTAAGTCCCTTCTTAGTCTTGGTTTTATTCAATCTGTGTATGATTATTCTATGTTTACTTTACAACATGGTAATACCTACACAATTGTTGTGGCCTATGTGGATGATCTCTTGGTAGCTGGCACACATCTTTCACAGATTCAACATTTGAAAGATCAATTACATGCTGCTTTTACAATTAAATACTTAGGCCCTCTCAAATACTTCTTGGGTATTGAAGTTACTCGAGATTCCGCTAGCTTTTTACTGAATCAAAGAAAATATATCTTAGATTTCCTTCATAACACTGATATGTCAGATTGTAAGGCTGCAGCTTGTCCTTTTCCTCAAGGTTTGAAGCTCAGTAAGCATGATGGTGATTTAATGACTGATCCTGAACTTTATAGAAGAATTATGGGTAAGCTGTTATACTTGAACATGACCAGGCCAGCCATCTCCTTTATTTGTTGTTCAACAGCTTAGCCAATTTCTTTGTGCTCCAAGGGTTCCTCATTTTCTTGCTGCTCAGCATGTTATTAAGTACTAAAAGGGTACATTACACCATGGCTTATTCTACTCAGCAGATTCTACATTGCAAGTTCATGGCTATTGTGATGCAGATTGGGGTTCCTGCCTTGACTCGACAAGGTCTCTCACGGGCTATTGTATATTTCTTGGTACTTCTCTCATTTCTTGGAAGACCAAGAAACAAAAAGTGGTTTCTAAAAGTTCCACTGAAGCAGAATATAGAAGCATGAGCCATACCACTAGTGAACTTACTTGGATCAATAACTTATTAGTTGATCTTAAGATTCAAGTTCCTACTGCTGTACCTTTGTTTTGTGATAACAAGGCTGTTCAACACATAGTTACAAATCCTTGTTTTCATGAAAGAACAAAGCATTTGCACATTGATGTTCACTATGTTAGAGAGAATGTAGAATATGGCTTCATAGCTACTCATCATGTCAGTTCACAAATGCAGCTAGCTGACTTGTTAACAAAATCGTCTCTTGGTCCTGCTCATCATAAGTTATTGAGTTTCAAGCTAGGCCTTGTTACTCCTGTATCTTCCCCAAGTCCTGCTTGAGGGGAGGCTGTAACTCAGGAGGTGTTAATCTCCTTAATGAGCTGGTAAATTATGTTAAGTAGTTTGTTAGAGTTTGTTAGAGTTGGTTAGAAAGTTAGTTTGTATTGTATTAGTTTTTAGCTTCTTGGAACTCTTTGTATAAATAATCTTTAGGATGTAAATTTCATTTCAGATTTTGATGAAATAAAAAGAATAAGGGCCTGTTCTCTTCGGCATAAAACAACTGAACTGAACTGAACTGAATTGATTGGAGCTAAACTGAACTGAACTGAAATGAACTGAATTGAATTGAATTAAATAATATTGAACTAAATTGAATGTAATAAATATATGAATAATATTTAAACAATAATAATATGAATATTAAATAATAATTATAATGATAAGTAATAATAATGAATAATAATAATAATAGTATTTTGGATATTGTTAAATGATAGTAATAAATATATAATTAATAATCATAAATTAATAATAATATAATTAATGATAATAATGATAATTAATAATGATTATTTATCTTATTTTATTAATATATTAATACTTGATGATGATATATAATAACAATAATATCTAAGAAGTAAATAATATTATTATTTTAATAATTAAATTTAATAATATAATAATATTTAGTAATAAAAATAATGATTGGGTTGGACCGCGAAAATTACATCATAAACCGTCTTGACACGATTTGATTGGTTTATGGGCTAAAAAACATGAGTTTATTTGTGCTTTGACCTAAATCATGTTCCTCCTCCTAATAATAGTAATAATAATGAGTAGAGCTATAATAAACAAAATAATATATAAAAACAATAAATAATAATAAATAATAATAATAATAATTAATAAATAATAATAATAATAATAATAATAATAATAATAATAATAATAATAATAATATAATAATAATAATAATAATAATAATAATAATAATAATAATAATAATACTTAGGAAAAATTGTTAACAATAAGTCAACCTTTGCGCGATCCGCTTACAATAAGTTAACTAGTTGATTATCCTGGAATAAGTCAAACTTGATGTCACTTAAATTTTTAACAAGTTTTTTTACCCCTTACCTATTGAACCTGTAAACCCCTTCTAATTCCCCTTCTTTTTGACTTTATGCTCTAAAGAAGTCATCTTCTTGATTCTCCATCTCAACCCCCAATCCCCAACCCAAACTAGACCTCCTTATTTTTTCTCTCTCGTCAGCCAATGAATCACGCTACTGCCAAAGTGCCACCCTATCACTCTATCAGCAGATCAGTCCACGTACAACCACCGCAGACCACCAGATCTCCGCCTTTCCCCTCTCCTTCTTCGACGCAGCAATTACCCCCACCCATCTTCTTCTTCCTTGCAGCAATCACCCCATCCTGAGCCTCTTCTCCCTTTTTATCTTTAATGAACTAATGCCCCTTCGTCTTTTTTCAGAGAATGACAAGTTGCAAAAAGGAATTATTTTCTACAACTCCATAAGTCTTACATCATTTTGATCTATTCCAATCTAATGCTCTGAATCCCAGATTAAAAATGGGAATTTTTTTTCACTCGTCTCTTGTTTTCGGCCTTGATAATTCCGGCAAATACACTATTCTTTGCACATTCTTTTTTTAGGATTGCAATTTTGATTATAAACCATGTTATAATATTGCAATTTGATTTGGTACTTGTTGATTTTCAATCTTGTTGATTTTAATATGATCAGTGTAACTTTGTGTGGTTTATGCTTTAGGATGATTGTTCTTTGTTTTATGAGTTTTATGATCAGAGGGTTTGATTGAAATTGTGGTGATTGTTGTTTGGGTTGTTTTAGCTATCAAAAAAATGAAATTTCAAGGTGTATCGGCTGGGTTATGGTTTCGGGGAGGGCAAAGGTAGTTTTTTTCGAGCGAGGTGTGGTTTCGAGGAGGGGAGGGGTGGCTTTTGGGGCTGGGTTAGTATTTTCCGGTGGTAGGGCTGGCAGTAGGGTGGGCGAAAATACCAAGAAGGTCAGGGTGGGGATAGGAAGGAGAAGGAGGGAAGAGTTTTTATTTTTATTTTATTTTAATAAAAGCTAATATTTAAAAGCATCCAATGAAAGACACGTGTCACTTTAACTTGTTAAAAAGGTGAACAAAAAGTTGTAACCGGTTTTGACTTGTTAAAAACAAATTGGTATCAAAGTTAGACTTATTCAAGAATAATTAAAGAGATGACTTATTTCTAGCGGACGGGACAAAGGTTGACTTAATGTTAACAATTTTTCCTAATACTTAATAGTAATGATATAAAAATAAATAATAATAATACTAATAATAATACTTAATAGTAATGATATAAAAAATAAATAATAATAATTATTATTATAATAGTAATAATAATTATAAGAATAATTAGTAAAATAAATTATATCAACATAATAATAATATTTAACAAAATGGTTATAAAATAATGGAGCTGAACTGAACTGAACTGATTGGAGCTGAACTGAACTGAATTGAACTGAATTGATTGGAGCTGAACTGAACTGAAAATAAGTTGGGGAGAATAGGCCCTAAGAGTTTCTCTCTCTAATCTCATTGAGATAACTTCTGTTATCTCTTCAATATCAGTTTTTCTTGTAAATTGGTTACACTATTCTTTATTTTTTATGTATAGAAACAAGAAGTATTATATATCTGATCGGTATTTTGCATGGACTATTCTGGCTTGTCTACATAGACAATGTCCCTTAAGGCTATGTTTAGTTCACCTGAAATTTTCTGATCTGAACTTATCTGATCTGAACTTATTTTTTCCGATTTGATCTGATCTGATCTGAACTGATCTGATAACAAGATCTTATCTTTTAGATTTTTCTCAATATATAAGAAAAAATATAGTCATGTGGGGTCTTGTTTGATTCGTCTCAATGAGTACTTTATTAATATTTTTATTATAATTTTTACTAATATGTAATGAAAGATATAGTGATTTTTAAATATAAGCATGATCTGAACTGATCTAATCTGAACTTATTTTTTCTGATCTGATCTGATTAGATCTGAAATAAGCAAAAAACAAGGTGAACTGAACATAGCCTAAGTCGGATAAGGTAAGGGAAATAAATTATTAGATTATATATAACCAAAGTTTTACATTAGTGGTAGAAAGTGTCAAATTTAGTACATCTAAAAGTGCGATGATTTTACATATACTTCTATAGGGTTTTCCTACATCTGTTTTCTTTGCTGAACACAAGTAGATAGCCCAAAAAAGTAAATAGTAAATTAATCAAGTGGACTACAAGACACATGCTGACATCCATAACCCATGTTGCGCATCTTAATTGAACCTATGTTTAATCAACTGTGGGCTTTTGAATTGAGACTGCCCATTATACCCAGAGTTTCAAGCCTTTCAACTGTCCATACTAATGTCTCAACTTCAAGCACATTGGTTGGGGTTTATAAATACTACCTCTTTATTTTTTTAAGGATTTTTTTATCAGAAAGGACCTAATAAAATACAAGTTTTGTTGGGAAGATCTAATACAAAAATTTTTGTCTAAAAGGACCTAATAAAATACTTCTGATTGTGAACAGGAACCACTTTATGAATTTTCGGCCAAATTTACCATTTACCGGCGTTGACCCTTTTTTTAACCCCTAGTTGACTCTTTAATGTTCTGTTTCTATTTTACAACACACCAATCCCTATTGAATCCCCAAACTTAGGCTATGTTTGGCAAAATTGACTGAAATGGAGCTGGAACTGATAAGGTGGCTGAAACTGATTAGGTAGCAGCTGAAATTGTTAAGGTGCTGAAACTGATAAGCTAGCTCATTGCATAACCTGTTTGGTAATATTATTTATGACTGTAGCTGAAATATCTTTTTAGACTTAAAAACAAAAAAAGAAAATATCTTTTTAGGCTTAAAAAGATAACAAGAAAATAATAATTATAAAAAATTTCAGCACCTGATCTCAGAAGCTATATTTTACTCCAACTCAATTTCAGTCAAATTTTGGACTTAGATTTTATTTAAGTTCCTCCACCAAACACCACTAATCATATAAGGTGACTTAAAATTGTAGCACCTTATCATTTAAGTCACCTGAAATGCTTCCCCAAACAGAGCCTTAATGTTCCCGTTGACTTAACCTTCTCCTTCTTCATCTTTAATTTCAACTTCTCAAATTGTGCTTCAACTTTCAATTTGTCAGCTTTCATCAAAGCCATTTCTTGCTTTACCACCTTCATCTCATTCAACAAAAACTTCTTCTCATCAACAAGATCATTAATCACAATTCGTTGTCATTCTATCATCTCATCATCCACCCATCTAAAGAATTTGCATCCCCTTGGATTTAAAATAGGAACAGAACATTAAAGAGTCAAGTAGGGGTAAAAAAAAGGGTCAACGCCAGTAAATGGTAAATTTGACCGGAAATTCATAAAGTGGTTCATCACAATTGAAAGTATTTTATTATGTCCTTTTTGACAAAAAAAATTTTATTAGGTCCTTCCCCACAAAACTTGTATTTTATTAGGTCCTTTATGACAAAAAAACCCTTTTTTTAATTGCAACATTTGCGTTTTCACATTTGACGAGATTTTTCTTTGAAAGTTAATATCTCTTATTAGGTGTAAGTGAAAATTTAAAAAAAATTGATATTTGAAATCCTCACATTGAGACTAATCTAACAAGACCCCGCTTAACTATGTTTTTTCTTATATAATGATGTGAGATAGTTTAACAAAGTTGGTTGATAAATAGTGTCACAAAAACAAATGATGCAACTAAAAAAATACAGAGTTAGTATAACTTAAATATACAGGCCGCTCGATATCTAACTATATCTCCCTTGGGATTTCACTTTTCAGTTCTTTCTTTTCAATTTTTTTTATTTTTCTTCTTCTTTTTCTTGTGGATTTAAGTTCTTTTGTTTTCTTTTTCGAAGATCTGGGTTTCACTTCATAGAATCTTGAGATTATAAAAAATAAAGGAATTATTATTTGTGAGTTTTAGTGAAATTCCATTTTGGTGCTTCAAATTTCGCGAAAATTGTATTAGTAATTGTATTCTGGCCCAGACGATACTCGGATCAGTTACAATAATCAAATATATATTATTATTCATAATTGATTTTATTAGATTTTCATAATTTTCTATCTAATGTGAAATTGAAAAATGAATGTTAGAGTACTCCCAGCCGTTGCCCTCATTATGGGTTATGAGGAGAGAGAGTATAAAGTATTATTAGTTTATTAGGAGAGAGAAAAAAATTGGCCAAAAAATTGATGCCCAACTCTTCATGATGGACCAAGAAAAAGAGGAGCAAAGAAGGAATTGGAGGAGAGAGAAAATATGATGGGGTAGGTGGAAGAGCGAGGAAGTAATAAAATAATCAATGACCATAAATTATAGGCCAACCATTGGTTGTGCTCTTATGCATGATAATTTTTTTAAAAAAACACTCCATTGAATTGAGGATAAAAATAACAGTTTCAATGAAATTGGGGTAAGACAATATTATTACCTTAATAAAAGTTTAGATATCAAAAGGCTTGTCTATGTCTTGATAATTACATATCATTATAAGACTTATTATATTTTACTTTGACATATTAACATTGAAGTTGTAGTAGTTTGGTGGTTAAACACTTAAACTGTCATATTTCATTTCAAAGGTCATGTGTTCGGATCCTAATAGCTAAACATTGTAGGGGCTGTTTTGTTTACAACAAGAAAACGGAAAGAGTTTAAGAAGGGGAAGAAGGAGGGAGAACGAAAACTTAAACTCTTAGGGCCCTTTCGGTGTCGTTTTTTATTTTCAGTTTTCATTTTTTTTGAAAACTAAAAACCAAAAACAGGAAACTAGAAAAAGTGGATTTCACTTTTTAGTTGTCAGTTTTCGAAATCATCATGTTCCCAATAAATTTGACTAATTTTTTATTAGTTATAGGACATATATCATATGATTTTGAAAACCAAAAAACCAAAAAACAGAAAAACACAGTAATACCGAACGGACCCTTAGATTTATAATGTTGTTTATTTCAATAATCTAAAGAAAACCATAAATTTCACCACCACCACCCCTTCTCTTTCAATCTCTCCTTTCCCCGTGCGCCACCTCCCGCTTTCCGATCGTCGCCCCGCCCCATTCTGATTCACCCGCTCCCTTCCTCTCTTCCTTTTTCGACGGTTTTCCTCTCTCTCCTCTCTTGTAGATCTAGTACTAGAATTTGTAGGTGGATTTTGGTGGCGGTGGATGGTTTCTTGGTGGGTGATGTAGGTTTCGTGGGCTGAGGAAGTTTCTTGGTGAATGGTGGATTTTGAGGTGAGCGGGTTTGGTTTTTCGGGGAAGAGGTAGTTTTTCGAGGGTGGTGGAGGGTTTGGCGGTGGATGGGGGTGGTTTTTCAAGGTTGGTAGACGTATTCCGACAGGTTGTTGAGGTGACGATGGTGGGGGTGCAGCGGTTATGGTGGTTATAGTGGAGGGGTGTCGGTGGGTGGTGGTGGTGGTGTTGGTGTTGGGTCAATAGTGTCTCAAGGAAAGGGTAAGTGAAACCCTTGGGGGAGATGGAAATGTATGTAGAGGACTTTAATTTGAAGGTAAAGTTAGGGTAAAGAAATCATTAAATTGACCAAACAAACATTAAGTAAGGTAATCAACTTACTTGATTCCCTTGCCCTTTCCTAAATATCTCAAATAAAACACCCCCTTAATATTTTTAATTGAGATCGTCAACATGTTTATTATAAGTTTAAGAAGAGTGTCATGCAATATTGTTCCTTTGATAGTGTATGAAATAACTCCATTTGTCTTATGATAGTGTACTAAATTTCCTTTTGATCATGTTGTCTTAGATCCACATTCAACCATTAATATTAAAAGTTAATATTTTATAAACACATATTCAAAGGAAAATAGTGATCTCATAATGGTCAAACATGATAAACTTTGATGTAAAAAGAAAAAACTGAATAACTGACGAGTGATATTTGTACCACTTAAATACCTAATTTTTCTCATGTTTAGAATCATTTTTCCTCTTCATTTATCATTTGCTAGTTTATTTTGCATAATTTAGAATAATGGAGTTATTTGTAGCTCATTTGTGAATTAGTTATTTTCGCTGTTTATATAGGGTTTGGTAATGCTTATTTGTATTTGATGTTGTAGGATCAACCTTAGAGGTCTTCATACCACACACCAAGCATATAGTGGAGCAATTTTGCTAAAATAAGAGCTTTTGAAAGGATTTGTGCACAAGGATTATATTAAAACGGTCATAACTTTCATCACAAATAATATTTTTCGATGATTCAATTTGGATATGAAAGTTTAGCTTGATAGCTTTCTAACGAGTGGTCACAATATCGATTCAGATGAAAAATGAAAGAGCTAAAACTCTCTGAAGTCAGGCGCGTCTGCCAGAACGGTGCACCTGCGCTGTATTGTTTGGCGCGACCGCGGCAGAGGCGCAGAAAACATTCTACCTGCTCGAAATTGTATGGAGAGCCCGCTCCAAACTATATGGAGCACCCGCGCCACTTGACCTGTGCGAAAATCCCTGTTTTTCGACCCGTTTAATGATGTAATGTTTAAATATTTTAAAAGGACGAATCCCTAACTTTTGAAGGTGAGGAAGGAGGGCTAGCTCCAGAAGCTTAGTTAGAATTTTTACTTAGGATTTTTAGAGAGAGAAACTCTCATCTTCTAGAGAGAGAAGTGAGAGAAACTTGTTAAAAAGCTTGGAATTTGAAGAATCTAAGAAGAAAACTTGAAGATTTGGAGGCTCCTTGCAATTTCAATGAGAATTTCTCACTCTCTCTCATATTTTGTTGCTTTATTTACTTATTTCCATGTCATTTTGACTCTATTTACTTGTTGATCCTAGATTAGAGTTTGATTTTATATTTTTAGTTGTTGTTTATTTCATTTAAAATTTGTTATGACTTGTGAGTAGTTATTTTGCTTGGGAGGGGATGAAGCCATTAATGATATCATGAGCTTTTGGGTCATATCTAGGGTTATTTTAGAAAATGAAATTAAATGAGCGATAGGAGTTTTATTGTTGGTTTTTTTTGTTGGCCTCCATGGAAGCTTAATTATTAGTCACTTCAATAAGGGATTGAGAGATGAAATTGAAGACTTGACTCCTTGTATATTCACTTAGCTAAACATGCATGAAAATAGAGGTTTAAGGTAAGGAGTTTAATTAGTCATCTTGTCATTCATGTTCCTAAGTTGGGGTTTGTTGCATGAAAATATGACATAATCTCCAATTTGAGTAACCCTCTTTAGGTTGAAGGAGTAATTAGGGATTTGTGAGATGAACCCTATGATTAATTCTCTTTAGAGTACTCCGACCTTATTTGCCTAATTCTTCATGTTTGAAATAATTGGTGAATTTTCCTACCCTAGTTCCTTTTATTTAATAGTTATTAGTTGGTAATTGACAAATCTCTTAACTATATCTTAGCCTAGCTTATTATAATTTAACATTTTCGGTGATTACCCTTAGCTTCTGTGGAAGAATGACATTTACTTGCTATTATACTTAGGTTAGTGATTTGTTAGGATTTGTTTGACTTTAGGAGATTAGTGACGACCTAATTTCCCCATTGTCAATAATTCGAGACGAAGGGAATATATATTTCACTACTATAATTTTTTTAATGTTTACGTGGCGGTGCCTGAAACTTCCAAAATTAAGAAATTTATAATAATTGTAATAATAATAATAATAATAATAATAATAATAATAATAATAATAATAATAATATACAAAATAAACTAATGAGAAATACACTCTTTGTCCCAAATTTATAGCCCTCATATTTTTTGTTGGATGTTCCAATTCAATTTTAATATTTTTTTGTAAGTAATTTCTAACTTTTATAAAAAGTTGTTTCTATCTTTATCTACTCACTTTTTATCTCTATCATTTCACTTACGTTAAATTTGTGCAAAAAATCGAATCCGAAGATAAAAAGTAGTTCTAATGTAATATATTGTATTAAAGGTGAAAAGTAATATTTGGTGAATTAGTGCTTAAGGTTTGTTAAACTGCCTGAGAAAGGGTTTTAAAATTGACCTCATAAATTTAATATTGAAAGTAAATATAACTTTTAGAGTACCTTCTAAAAGTAGAACATAATTATAAGGTAAATTAGCTAAAATAATATTGTTTCAAATTATAAGGCATTCTATAATACCAATGTAAAACTAAGTGCAACTTCATACTATCAAGAAAATATTATAGTTATTTTGTATTATTATCAATACAATATTTGATGTCAATTCTAATTACTTATGCAAATCTAATTAAAATTAACTAAATTCTTCAAATATGTAAAAGTGATTTACATGCCTTATAATTTTGAACGGATGGAATATATTCTTTGACTAATTCAGTAGATAAATATATTAACACTAATTAATTTCAAAAACTATTTTAGTAGTTACTCCTAACTTCTAACACCTTACCATTAGTACCAACACTTATTGACTTATTGTGACAATTAATTCCTTATGCAACAGCTATTTTTATCGTACATATATCTGTTCACCATGCAATGCTTGCAGTTGCAGAAAATAATTTAGGCAACTCACAAAGGCTGACCTAAAATAGTAAATTGATGAGTAAAATGACTCGAGACAAGACTAAGCAACCTATAAAAGTGTAAAAGGGTAAAAAAATAGTCAAGAGCTAAAGGTAAAAAAAACCGGAAAGTGAAAAAGTAAATCGAAATGTGATGTCGGCAGTGAACGTATCAACATCGAAATCCACCCCCAACAGCTTTTGCTTAAAATCTTTTTTTAACAGTCACGTAAACGCCATACAAATTACAAAGTGAAAGTAATAGAATTACCTCAAAAAAAAAATCAGTTTTGAAAAATGAAAAACACACAAGAGATCAGAGCATATATATCAATAGACAATTATCAGCAATTAAATTAAATAATATATAGAGTATCTTACAATTCTTGACTTTATCTTTATGAGATGCTTTTAAATTCTTCTAAAAAGAGTGATTTATTCATAAATCCAGGTGTATCATGTGCATCGTACTTAAGGCTATTTTTTGCTCATTTAATTATTTGAAACTCCTATTATGTAATTATGCTCCTTAAGAGGTTTCAAATAAGCAATGAGCAAAAAAATAGCCTAGACTCTCGAGTGTATCATGAGCATGGTACACCCGAGTATATGATATAAATTTCCATCGAGAAAGTATTATCTATTACAATAAGTAATATGACGGTCCATAAATGATGAAAAAATACATACAAATTTCACCTTTTTCTTTTAATTCAACGGGAAAGAAAGAGAATCAAGAGGATAATTAGAGATGATGTGAGGAGATCTGCACTTTATACACATGCTGGATATTTTATATAAAATTACGAACCAACAATGCAAAGGTATGTCGTTGAGTGATACCATATAAAATCTGTATCTAGCTAGTTAATCTGATGAGTTGTTTGCCTTGAAGATAATTGCAAATCCACTTTTGTAGTTGTGTTAAGATCTCATTAACAGTGCTAATGTAGAATTACCATGCACTGTTAATTTCGTTGACCGCATTTTTAAGTAGTACATCATCATCATCAATTCATCACGACCCAACCACATAGCCTTGCTAATCACTGCCATTAAAAAATGTCATCCATGATATGATCAGACTAATTAAAACCTAAAACATATTTGAACATTATATTGCCTAAATTAATGCCCTCATGCATTATGAACATCATACCTAGTTAATGCTCCATTATCTTGAGAATGACCTTGTAGTAATCGAGCATATACATACTCCTAGAGGAAGTACGAGGAAGTATAAACTCAGCATGGTGTGTAGACTCACAAGTACGAGAAGTATATAAACTGGGTAAGACTATCGAACATTACTATTGGATAGAGTGTTTATAATACAAGCCTATAACTATGAAAGTACCTTTCTACCCTTTACAATATAATATTATCCCTTTACATATAATATTATCCAATAATTACGACTAACAAATCTCTACTATAGGTATATTGATATTATATCCTTGCAAACAAAAGATATTACGGAGCTACTAAAGTTACGTACATGTAAGTCGCTCAATTTTATATAGAGGATCAGATGATTAGTCCAAATATTGGATCCACACATGTGATTTTTATTTTGGTTTCATTGAAAAATACATTTAGATTGACAATGAAGCAAGCAGGAAGTAAAAATTTGAAAACTAGTATTATTTTTCGAGGGATGAATTTAGTAAACGAGGTATGTGACCTATGAAAGAAACAAACAAATAAAACCAAAAGGAAAATATATAGAGAGCAGTGGCGAATCCAGGAATTGGGACACGTGGGTTCGAACTTATTCAAATGTAGAACCAAAACTAGCCTTATATGCCACATGCAATATTAATACTTTACTGGTTGATTATATTTTGAGTTCGTAATTTTTAATTTAATTTTTTTAATGAGATCAACAAATATGTATTTACAACTATTATTTTAAAATAAAAACTCTTTCTTTTTAACATATTGATAAATTTTGATATGTTCCCTTCAAGAAAAATAAGTATAGGAAACTCTAATAATTTCACAGGTGAAAGAAAAAAAATATGAAATACTATTAACAATAAAAAAAGTGAAATCTAACATATATAATTAAAAAATCACTCACAATAAGCTCTTTGTAATGCAGTTTGCTAATAAATTATTAGTGTTATCGATAATTGATTGCTTAAACAAAGAAATTTGAAGAAAAGTTGATTTTTTTAAGGGAAAAGAAAGGAGGAATGAAACGGAGTATTAGTACTTGGTGGAGGGAATTTTTGTAAATTGAGAAGGAAAGCTACAAAATGGAGCATTGAGAAACAGGGAAAAAAACCAAAGAAAAAAAAAACATGAGTTGCAATAATAATAAAAACACAAGATTCCGGGACTTGATCCCGCGACCTTGCACGCCAAGGTGTTAAAATTGACGCGGCCAGACCACTGAGCCATAATGCATGACACTTTATTATTTTGTGCGCGTTTTGTTATAAGCGGTTTTTCTTTTCCTTGAAACTCCAATTTCTTCCCAGGATCCGCGTGGTTTCAGTTGAACCCACTGAACCCACGCTGGATCCGCCAAAGATAGAGAGTACATAACTATCAATATATATCTCTATTATATAAGAGAAGAGGAGGGGGCACTAAAAATGGTAAATCCTTTTATACTCTTAAGTAATAAAATACAAATTCACCATCTTTTACCATTATACCCTCAATTAACAAAATATTTACATCATCTTTGATTTATTGGTTTTCAAAAAATTAAAAGAAGAAAATTATACAATGAACTTTATGAATAATTTTTCGTATATATTATTACACAATTGACATTTTATTTGTTTTCGCACGTATCATACAAAACTAGTATATCTATAGCAAGTCATTCATGTAAACGAACTAGAATAGGGTTATGAGAAAGTAGTATAAACTATAAAATATGCAAGATTCATATTATATGAACGTGATTGAAAGGGAGTTTCTAGATTACAATTTGATGTGATGAAAGAGAATTTGAGAGGCAGTAGAAAAAGTGGGTGTAGGATAATGGACTGCATATAGTCACCCAAAAGTTGTGGTGGAAAAAAGCAAATTAAATCTCATAGAAAGGTGACTAGTCAATGGAGCTTTGGTGCATTAAATCTTGGAACTAAATCTTCAAGCATTATCCAAAGTAGTCCCTTTTTAAGCCTTTGACATCAAAATAAATTGCTTTTTCAGCGCAATGAAGGGCCAACCTTTTTAGGAATGGATTGTAATTAGTTATTACCTTGAACTTGGACCTTTAGATATATTCATATATGAAAAGATCTTCTTTTAAATAGGAGCGTATCTAAAAAAATATCGAGTGAATTCAGCTAATGATTCACATCTTGTTTCTATTGCACCTCATTTTTTTAAATGTGTACCCACCAATACTTGTAATACATGTATCGACAAATTCGACACGATCACATGAGATGCATGCACATCCGTAGTCGTTGGCCAACAAATGTCACATATTTTCCTATGTCTCTATAATTTTGACGAAAATCATAATTGGAGAAATTCATCTCACCCATATATTCAATAGTAAATAAATCTACTTTTAGTATATTAGTGTGAGATCATGACTATGAACACCTATATTTCTTTAGGGCCAATAGGGGTCCCAAAACACCACTTATCAATTATCATTTCTTAGTGAACCTATATCTTATATGTTAGCTTAAATATAGAAAAAAGCTTACATAAATGGTGGGTGAACCTTGTTGGACATATGTGCAAAAAGGGTATTTATGATGGTCAACATGAATAATTTTTTTCCCACATGAAGCAAACCACAAAAGGGGAGGAAGATCACGAATCTACAAGACCAAAGAAGAAAATCTTGAAATAGAGATCTTCATAGCAACAAGAAATTATATATTCTAAAATTTGAATTTGGTATCATGGTGCATGGCCCCAAGGAAAACAAACTCACAGTCCATATCACGAGCAATACGTTTGCCCTACCATTTATTGTTGGTTTATCGTTAACCAAGAGTATTCGGGTCATCACACTATTTTTCAATTGTATCATTTGATCATATTTTCTTTCGTTGGCTGGCTTCTTCATTTGATATATGCATTAGCTGGGGACATATGGCGGATCTAGAAATTATATGCAATAGTGTCACTAATCATAAGTACTCGAAATAAGTATCTGAAACAATGTTGAGTGGGGTCTCTTGTACTACTAATAATTGACACTTTTATATACATTTATGCACTAAAAATTAGGTTTTTTCTCATATTATTTTACTCCAAGTAGGGTCAAGTGACCCCACTTCTATCAACATGCATCCACCACATATGATTTAATAAGCTAGAAACATAGAAGAAAGAATCTTGATGCTCGCTAATTAGGTCGTTAAGTTTTGGGGATGGTTATCAAGAATTTGAGTTTCGCTATATCACTACTATAATCTGACAGTTTGACTATTTACGCACGCAATATAGATGGACATAATTGGATTGGGGGTAATACATTAGGGCGGAGGGGTAGTAAAAAAAAAGAAATGAAGGTGGATAGCGGTTGTGGACTTGTGGTAAATGTGATAAGGTACTGATTTTATTAAGAGGGGGAATATTTCCTCCAAAATGGTGACGCCCTTTTTTATTCTTTGTCACTAGTCGTATATGCACGCGATACATACGTAAATAAGTTTATATACCTATATATACGAATGGACATGTTTTTTTGATCTAAAATTATTTTGTTATTAATGTACATTATTGGAGGTTCTTTTGTAATTTGTATATGTTATTATCTTTTTAAATTAAAGAAGAACACTGAAAAATTGGGTCAATGATTTAATAATTCCTTATTCGCGAGTCGCGACTTTACTATAGTTTTTTAATGATTATAAATGTTAATAAATCATATTGTTTGAACTCGATAAATACAAAGTAGTATGTTGTCACGATATATCACTAACTTTTTTTGATTGAAGATTCTAATTAATTTTGTGAATTTGGTTGCATCAATCTTTTTTGTCAAGTTATCAATAGTGACTAATTACGTATTTCATTTTTGATTTACTCATATGACAAGTTGCATTAATTCTCATATTAATTTTTTTAATAAAAAGACGTTTTTATAAATTATTAACAGGTATTCTAATCATTTTAAGGGGGATACTACACCTCCTCCAGTAGCTTATATAACGGAGATCTATACCATCTATTCTAAGTTCCAATATCAATACATTACTTTTATTTTCATTAATGCCCTATACAAATCAAAATTGTTGAAAATAATAATATCATATAAATTTTATTGTGTATTTTACATTATAAATTTGTAACATCTATACAAATAAAAATTTGAAGAAAATAAATTATATGTTTGGAGAAAAGCAAAATAGAAGTTGCGGCTGGACAGTTAATTAGGAATGTGAAGTTTCTAAAATTTAAAATGTGAATTTTTGGTTGGACTTCCATTCATAAAACCAATTTTGACTTTTCAGCATATATGGTACTCCAAACTGCGATGGGTGACAATATGTAATAAAAAGTAATGGACAAAATAAAGTAAAAGTAATGGACTTTTATTTTTTCTGCTGCAAGGAGCGTATGAAATGTAATGAAGCCCCAAAATTTGGTAATTCATGTAGAATAAAAATAACTAAATAAGCAATTACAAAAAAAAAAAAAAAAAATACATCTTGATGTTCTAAACTTCTAATTAGCTGAATTAGCTAACTTGAGGTTTCCATACATGGTATCAATACATTACTGCATTTTTTGAAAGATAACATTAAACGAGTAATTTTATTTGAAAAATAAGCTTAAGATAGAGATAGATTTTGAAACAAAAATTTTTTTAGGAAAAAAAACCAGATACTCTATCTGTTCTTAGTTTGACATGTACATTTGTGAATGCATATCCTTGATCAGAAATATACGTAATTACATACTTCTTCCGTTTTAAAATATAAGACATGCATGATATTCGATGTCGGACTTTGATCGTTAATTACTCAATCTCAATTTATGTTGATAATTTTTTTAAAAAAAATAATGTTATTATAGTATTTTTCAAGACGGATCCAACGATATAGTTTTTATAATTTTTGTTTACCATATTATGAGAGATAAAGTAAATTTTCGTAAAGTGTAAATGCCTTATATTT
The DNA here is from genome assembly GCF_026745355.1 of Beta vulgaris subsp. vulgaris. Classification (NCBI taxonomy): domain Eukaryota; kingdom Viridiplantae; phylum Streptophyta; class Magnoliopsida; order Caryophyllales; family Amaranthaceae; genus Beta; species Beta vulgaris. Next base: position 13,721,887 of record NC_079207.1, read on the forward strand.
TTAAACGGAGGAAGTATTTAGAAACATTATGAAGATTTGATATGAGCAAAGCGAAAATTAAAACGAATCAAAAGACCCCTAAAAAAAATTAGAATCTTCTATATTATTCCAAATAGTGCTAAGATTTTAGAAACATAATCAATAATAAAAGCTAGGAAGCGGTCAAATAATGGATTTCACGGTGAAGAAAGCAAAACTAAGAAAGACGAGAGCAAAATGACAATATTACCCTAGAGAATAAATTATCCCTTTATTAATTATTACAATTGTATTCAAGTATAATGCATCTTTCCCTAGTTAGCCATAGCTAAATGATAAGTCCAACTTAACTTTAATTAAACATGAGTTCATATGTTTTCTGATTAATTGATCATACTTTTCACTTTCATTAACTTGAATGAAAAGTTAAATATACGGGACCAAATCCAAAAAAGAAAATGAGAATCTTTAAGAGACGGAGGGAGTATAAAATAACATACATGTACGATACATACCGTGTTGTTATCTCCAAGTCACGGATTTCGCATTCCAGGAGGCACAATATCGCCTAGCAATCCCTCACCACTGCTAAGAGGCGGCATTTGATGATCTTGAGTTAATTGAGACACAACCAAAGGTGAGTCTCTCGTATTACTTGGGGTTTGTTGATGATGATGAGTCTGGTGCACAGTACTAACTGAAGCAGCAGCAGCAGCTTGTGCAATGCTGCTATTCACTGTATTCTCCTGCGAGAAATGCATTCCTGGATAGACTAACGACGAGTGAGATGACATTGGAGGAGCAAACTGCCCAAGAAAGGCACCTTCATGGCTAAGGAATCCACTACTTCTTGGAAATCCAATTGTATGGTGACAATGTTGCCCTTCATATGTAGTGATCACTATGCTAGGATCTTCAGAAGAGCGTTCTACCCTTTTCTTAACACTGCATTTACTGTTGGTGCAGCGGTAGTAGCTCCTGTAAGCCAATCAAATAAACAACAAATGATCTCTAACAAGTGGTATATATGTATGTCGTAATGCTAATATTGACAAATTTTAACCTAACAAACATATAAGTCTTTACTTTTCACTACATCACAAAACACTACGAAAAAGAAATTAGGGTTGGCTCAAGCTAAGTGATGAGCTTTCTCATCTTCCTTAACAAGGTTTAGGGTTCAGTTCCTACCCCCAAGCATTTGCTTGGGATTTAAGGGGGGGAGGGGGGAGGGGGTTGGGGTGTCTGGCTTGTAATGGGCCTCTGGATGGGAGCCCTGTGCGAGGACAGCCTAGAGGAATTCTACTTACCAATTTTCTTAAAAAACATTACCACTACGAAAAAACTAATAACAAGGTCAAGTAATATGTGGATCAAGTCTTGTAGAGGTGATACGTAAAAGTCAAAATTTAGCATTGAATCTTCTTAACATCATTGCCTGATGTGACTCTCTATTACCTCAATAAAAATACATATGAGATGGGTCTGCATTTTCTGTTGTAGGGTAACTTTTACCTATTTTTAAAATAAAAATAAAAATTATGTCACAGTATATAAGTGTAGGATAATCTAAACCAAGACTTATTGAATAGCAATAGATATTACTATAGTAACCATATTCAAATCTGAATTATATGAATACTACATCGACAAGAATATGAATAAAACATGAGCTGGAAAGAAACGAACAAATAATCTTATGTATAAGTTAGCTTCAAATTAAAGATTCCAGCCATGAAGATTGCAATCAGATTAGGTGGACAGTGGCAGATATGTCTATCTAGTGTGGCAACTTCACAAAAAGTAAAATGTTCAAAAACATGAAGGAGTTAAGAATTTTGCAAAGAAAATATATAATTGAAAACCTACACTTAATTAATCAAAACTAAAGATATATGTCCTTAAAGTTTTGCATTGATATACGTGAAAAGTGTAAATGTGTAGATTATAATGAAACGGATGGAGTAGAAGAAATAAGTTACTCCTTGTTGATCACAGACTTGATTATACTACGTTACGGTACTAGTACTACCATTGTCTTAGAATCGAATTTTGCCACCAATGTATAAAGTCTACTAATTAACTTTGCCCAAGATTATCACAATGATCATCAGATCTGTTCACCTAAACTTGAAGATTGAAACTACTCAAGAAGCGCTCAAAATTCTTGATGAACAAGAAAAAAAGACTCAATGTGTTTTGGAAAGTGATTAATGCGAATGTCAACTAATGTGTATTATTATGTGAGACCAATAAATCAAAGTAGACTAAAAAATAACGCAATATGTTTGACTCTCTACCCGGGTGCGTGGAATTCTTCCCGTTGGCCCGAGAGCTCAAATTCAAACTCAAATAAAACATTGTCTCACCCGAGCAGCGAGGGGCTACTCGGGCCTGAGATTGATCTTCTTGATCCAACGCCAAGTGGAGATGTTATGAAATAAGGATTAAATTTTGAGCTAGTAATTTGTTGGCGCAAAATCAGTTTGATGGTAAAGATTCGCCCAGGCAAACGGGGCGAATCCGCCCGGTCAGAGGAAGCACTAAAAACCCGTTATACTTATACATCATGAACAACAAAAATAATAGTTAGAAGAATATAATACCCTGGCCAGATTGACACTCACCACTCAGTAGTCAGTAGGAAGACAGACAATATTACATCAAGTATATTTTGTTGCATTCTTTTCAGATACATAGACACTCCACTTGCCCTATAAAGTACTCTATATTATAAGCTTATGAAAGTAGTATCATTTTAAGCCATCAAATAGAAGCATGCCAACAAATTCTCAGAATCTAATAAGCGAGCATATGAAACATTAGGGATTATAGTAACATAAAATAATTAAGAGGAAAAATAGGACATTAAAGACATTCTCAAACTGATGAATTTATGTAAATGTGAATAGCCAACTAGTAGTTTTTTTTTAATTAAGAAAGATAATTAGTCCGATTACCAACTTCTATTAGGCTATTAGCTTAAAGGATACAACCTCAAGGCTAAACAGTCTAAAAATAAATTTTTCAATATATTATTGGGATGATCATGTGAACCCTAGGCAATATCTTGAAATTCGATATGGTACTCTAATGAGCGCGCTACCGCCTCTCCCTTCACTATTATAATTGATAAAAGCGTGAGAACTGCACTCACTCATTCATGCATTTTAAAAAAAACTATTATCATTTACTCCTATCTTGCATGGAATATAAGTATAATACACCAAACTTGCACCTAATTGGAGAATGCAATTTTCAAACATTATCTCACACATGAACAAACATTCTTTTGTATAAAAAATTATAGGCTATATTTGTTGCCTCCCTGACAAGAATCTCTTCCATTTAATAAATTAAACATAAAAAGACATTGCACAAAGCACGTAGCTAAACAAAATATATAGTATTATCATCATTCTAAATAAAGTAATGTCATCAACCTGAGGGTGACGTAACTAATATTGGAACTCTAGCCTAAACTATGTACTCAAATGGTTTTTTTGTTTAATCAATATTGCCCCTTTTATACAAAAATATAATTCATATACTTCCACTTAGATAAGACAATAATTAGATTCATCCCTGCTATAGAAATGGGAACAATATTAGTAATGACACAGAGCCATTGGAAGTTGAAAGAGAGAGTCTTTATATTAGTTCAGTTATTTTGATCGTCTCCCATCTCTTATTGTCTCTTGATTTAAGTTTAGATGTATTAGAAATTAAATTCAATCAGGAAATCATACTCCATATTTTTTTTTCTATGCACTTGCTATTTCTACAAATTTCATTGATATAATCTAACAATATGCTATATGACCAAGTTTTATTTGGTATATAGACAAAATTATGAATCTTTGACAATAAAAAAAGCGAAATTCAGTGGTAACCTTTAACTTTGGCTATTAGTGGTTAAAAAAAATCTACTATCAACAATAACATCGATGTTTTGGCTATAATTGAAAATTCGCATTAACAACGATTTTTCATTAAAAATAATTGTTGGAAGAGTTATTTTTGAACTAAGTATAGCTACATAAGATAGAATGATATAAGTTTCCTTTATAAAATTTATTTTTGCCTTTGTGTCTTATCTAAAACTTTACAAAAGATATGAACAGAAGAAAGTTTGTCAAGAACAATTTATGTTTTTAGACACTAAAAACCTTAATTACGACAAAAACAATCTTCTTTACAATTATTTATGGCAAAAATTGGTTGTTAATTACCATATTTTCAAAAATAGCCAATAACTCAAGGCTATTTCTAATAATCAAACTTTTTTTTTTGGCTATCAATGATAAAAAAAACCAAAAATTAAGACTAATCCCAAGGAGGGAAAACTATATTTGAAATGTGAAAAAGTAGACTTCTTTATATAGTATGTGCATACAAACCTGGGAAATGGACTGTTTTTAACAGCTTTCTGGCCATATTTCCGCCATCTATAACCGTCTTCAAGATGATCAACTTCACTCTTGGTCATGAATGCAAATCGCGGTTGTCTAATCCTCTTTTGCCCCTTTTTCTTAACCTTGGTCCTGTTACAAAAACCCACATTTAATTTATATGTGATCATTTGTAAATGAAAAGCAAATAATGCCTAATAAAAAGGAAGCATGTCAACTTTGACTGTGGCTTACGTGCAATACATCTTCTCCACCACCACACCAATATAACAAAACAAATATAAAAATTGTGTGGCTATCTGTAACCTATATAGCAGGAAGATTATCCTTGTTTCTGAATATTATTATGTAGAAACTCAAGGATTTAATTTCTTGAGGGTAAATTTTAGGTTGATAAAAAAAACACTCTAAAGAAAGGTTTTCGAAATTTCATGCTTCCTTCCACTTTCACTAGACAAGAATTTAGAGGCTGCTCCTCAGTTTCACACTAACAACATTGCAATTAATGAATAAATTTCTTCATAAAAAAACAAGATAAAGTGTCTTAATGTGGCAAAGAACATGACTGCCCAACTATGGTAAAGTCTTATAGGGTAAAGGTGCATCAAGAAGTATGTATATATGTAATGTAACATAAGTTATGTCTAAGAAAGCTACTTTGTGTGACCCTAGCTAGCTGACACCCAAAATTGAGATCAAATCTTTAAATTAGTTGCATAAGTGTCTTTTAAGAGAATGGCTAATAAAGAGGCTTTCAAAACTTGTTTTTTAACCAAACACTTTTAATAGACACGATATGTGTAGCCAACAAGGAAAATCACGTGAAACCTATTAAGAGGAAACCTTCGAGTGATTCTATCTAAGTATATAAGGAGTCGTTTGGTTCACTGTTTTTGGGTTTCAAGAAATGGAATCAATTACTGATTCTCTTTTTTTTGTTTGGTTCAACTCCTCATCAATTCCTTACCATTACTTGATAGTAATGGATTCTCTCAATTTGTTACCTTCCCCTCCTCCTCAAGTAACAAAATTCATTACTTGAAGGTAAAGGTTACCATTCATTACCATTCCTTGGCTTGAACCAAACACTCAATAAAGGCAATCATTTTTGTTTCCATTCCCCTCCTCTATTCATATTCATTCTCTTTCCATTTCATATGTTGATCCAAACGACTCCTAAGTGTAATAGGTTATTTCACTTGTGGTTGATCCACTAATCACTATTGGTCATAGAGAGATCAGCAACTCTAGAATTTAGAAATCATAATAACCATGTGACTCATAGCATCTATGAACTAAAATAGAAAAGAAAGAAATATGAAGTTATGACATAATTAAGTAGCTAGCACATTATTGTAAGCAATAAAAATGCATATTCCAAAGGAAGCAAAGCTAACAGCAAGTGAAGTGCTTGGTCTAATAAAACCAAACAAAGAACCTAATCCGAAAAATCTAGCTAATTTGGCTTATATAAATTATGGACCACATACATCTGAAAGAAATTAATAACCCACAAAGTAAAATTAATTAAGAAACAATACAACACCCACCAAACAGTTTGATTAACATGATTAAAGCAAAAATAGTAATGATCCTGCAATGTCTTATCCCTCTTATTATACATTCATATCATTATCATTAACCGATCTTACGGTGAAATACTACAACCCCATGTGCACCTTCCCAAATACTACTGATGATTTGATGAGTATGCATCTTTTTTTCATTATTAGGAAATTATATCTTCACCATCCATTAAATTCCCCACGAGTTTCAGAACTCAACTTGCTGTAGAATTATATTCTCTTACAAAATGGAGTATAATTTTTAAACATTGCTAATTGGTGGAAATTTAAAAAGAAAAAAAAAACACATGATATATGGTCAGCTTCTGAGCTTAAAATGCAAGATTTATTCTATATGTTCGTACTATATTTTTCAAAAAGATACTACTACTATTAAAAGTAAAATGAAAGAACTTAAGCCTGTTTCCCACGCCATTTCCGCCGCAATAACGGCGGTAAAAATTAGTATCCGCCTAGTGCCCATTGGTTATTGTTTTTGTAAAAAGCCCCTAAAATTTCGTGTATTCACTTTACCCGACCCCATGACATCCCCAATAAAATTAGGGAAGAAGATTAAAATAAGACACAACTTTTTTGAGTTTTTACCCTCTCAATCAGGATAAACCCCAAACAAAAAAGAATACTATAGACGATGATCGCCACTCACGAAGTGTCAGTCAGTGCTGCTGCTGGTGTCACCGCCGATTTGCCAAGATCCTCGGATGAGCTCGACGATACAGAAGGATTGGCTGGTGTCATATCGGAGCTTTGATCAGCTAGTAAAGGTTGAGATGCGCTACTACTTGCTGTTGCTGCAGCTGTTGTTGCTGTTGTTGTTGTTGTTGTGATTGGAGCATCGGATGGTTTATAATCATCGACGTGTGATGAGTTATAAGACCAAGGGAAGTCAGAGAGTAAGTGATTGTTGTTGTTATGTGAATCTCGGTTGAAGAAGAAAACGTTGTCAGAGTCAGAAGTAGGGAGTGAGAGTGACCAAGTTGAGTCAGTAGGATGATCGGGTTTGTTGGAGTTGGAGTCCATTAAGTGAGTGAGTTACTGTATCAGTGAAATTGGATAAAGATTAAAGAGGTTAGGGTTTTGGTTTTATGGGAGGAGAGAGAAAGAAAGAAAGAAAGAAAGAAAGAGAGGAAGCAAACGCGTAAAGAGTGATGAACTTTTTAGAGGGTGCTGAATTGCTGATGTGAGTCCTGTCAAATACAGAGGAGAGAGAAAAAGAAGAGGAGGGAACACGGTGAAGGAGATTATTTAGATACTTAAAAATATTAAAATGGGGAATGCTCGAATGAGAGAAGGAAAGATGAAAGATGGGAAAAAAAGAAAAGCAAATCAAACACTCAATTTCATTTTTCCTTTTACCTGGAGGCGCCTCCCCCCCTCCCCCACTTACTCTCTCTAGTCTCTAGGCCTCTACTTATATATTGTGTCAGTGTCAACTTCAGAGATTCAATTATATATTCAAGGGTAATTCATAACTATTGACACGTTCCTCATTCTTTACTTACCACTTTTATTATACTTCGACAGCACGTTTAGTAGTTAGTTATAAATAGTGGTAATGAAAATGAATGTGTTAGATTATGAATAATATTATTGTTCATTTTTATAGTAATGCTAATTTATCAAGTGTCTATTTTTCTTCTTAAATGTTCATTCACATCCAATACCACCTTGTAGGTGGTAATGAAAATTGTTTTCTCTTAGAGACAAAAATACTTAGGGGTGAGATTGCTTACCCATAGAGAGAAAAATATCTCTCCAGGAAAAAAATTAAAGGGTGCTTCCCTAATAACATTACACTTAAAATTCATTCATACTACCGCAATTTATTAACGACTACCAAACATGTTGTGAGTGTGTTGTGAGCATGGTACATTCAAGAATTTGTTTGTTCATTACTTATTTGAATTAAGAGTTTTTTGTTAGAAACAACTTTTTATAAGTGTCATTTTGTCAGAAACAACCTTATAATTTTTTTTTTGTGAAAAACAACCTTTAAACTCAATTTTTTTTGTAAGAGCAGACCTGGTGCCTATTTTCCAGCATTGACTGGGATTTTCCGGCCTTGACTTTTTTTTACCCCCTCCCTCTCTGCTTTTATTTTATTTGGTATTAACTTTCCCTCGCTCCAATTTCATTCTTATAACCCACCCTTATATAACTACCTCTTCTCTCTCTTCCTCATTAACCCCAAATTCGAAAATTCCCCAACCAAAATTCCTAAATCTGGTGTGCTCTATTTTAGGTTTCTTCAATTGGTAAGTTTATGATTTTTCATCTCAATTGATTTCTTCTTGTTCGTAACATTTAGGGTTATCTTTTGAATTGAATTAGGGCTTATCTTATCAATTGAATTAATTAGGACATTTCTTTGAACTTAATCCGTTGTTTTCTTTGTTGTAGTGCTATGGTGAAATGCAGTTGTGGATTTGCAGTTGCAACAAGGACACCATGGACTCATGATAACCCAGGCAGAGAGTTTAGAGCTTGCAAATTTTACAACCATGAAACAGGTCAAACGGGGTGTAAAAAGTTTGACTGGGTTAGGCCAAACTGATTGGATCAACATTTGCTTGGATCAGTTTTTTGGTATATGGTTTTATTATTCTTAGTCACAAAATGACCTCCATAAAACACCCTAATATTTATAGGCTCCATGAAACTAAACCAAGGTTCTAACACATTAATTTTACCATTAAACCTGAATAAAACACAAAAAAACAACAACAAGCACAACATCAAGATTTTGTAATTCAATCACAACAAACTAACATTCACAAATCAATAATCAATTGTTCAGTTTTAAATCAAAAACCCAAATTAATCAACTTACTTAAACAGACTTCTTGTTAATTAACCTACTCCATACCCACGCTAATTTGTAATTACCAACTCAAATGTCAATTTACATCTATTAATTAAAATTTTACCTGGGTTTGTATTTCAACTTTATAATTCTCTTCCTTCTTGTTGAAGATGATGTCGTTGCCTTCTTGTCAGCCGCCATTTTCATAACACAAAAAAGGAAAACACACAATCACCAAAATTAGCAAAAAGAAGAGAAAAATGTCCAGCTAAGAGAAAGAGAGAGAATTACTGACGAAAAAGAGAAGGTGTTAGAGGGCTCGAGTTGGGGTGCACATTCTTTTTTTATTTCGTGGGCTACATCATTTCTTGGGCTGCATCGTCTTTGATGGACCGAAATCTGATGCGGTCCACAAAAGAACCGCATCAGTTTCTAAAATCTGATGCGGTCCACAAAAGGACCGCTTCAGGTTGTCCTCTCAGCTTTCCCTCTCATTTTTCTATGTTGATTTTCGGATGCGGTATTACAAAACAAATCTGTTACTAAGTGACAGATAAGGTTTTTTTCACTAGTATTAGCAAACTCAGTTTTATGTCATTATTACACATTTCAATGTCATTATTATTCAATTCTATGTCATTTTTCACCAACCTAGTATCATTTTCTCCTATTTATTAGTATAGTCAACTTCTTAAGTAATATATCAATATTAATCGTTTTTGTGTTATCATTACTCATGTTTATGTGATTATTTACGTAAATCATATTATTTTGGATTGTCGCATGTCATTTTATATAAATTTATTGCACATAATGAATAGAATGTTAGATAAAATAGAAATGAACAAGGGTCACAAGATGAACAATCTTCTAGGCGTGGATCACTTTCCCAAAAGTAATATTCTGACCCTATTTGTAAAGCAAGGGTTTCACGGAATTCACCTTCGAGATACAAAGAAGAAAACAATAGTGGTCAAGCTTACTATGAACACTATTAAAATGAAAATGAAAATGAATTTGTGAGATTTTGTAAAGATGATGATCTTCTGATTTTCAATCTTTAGAGTTTGTATGTAAGAGAGAGAAGTAGTTTTCTCAACCCCTTTCATCGTATGAGAGATATCATATATATAACAATGCTATATTATTTCAGAAAACCGAAACGATACATTGACAAACCGTCAAAACACACGAAATCACGCAAAGAGCAACAAAAGACAGAGAGACCGTCGCGAGTCGCGATCAGTATCGCGAGTCGCGAGCTTGGCAATATCGCGAGGTGCGACCCTGGTCGCGAGTCACGACCAGCCCTTGCCTTCCCTGCTTGTGCAAGCAAGTGCGAGCGAGTGCGAGGCCAGGCCATTCACTAGTAGAATACTAAATGCTTATTGCTGTGATTTTACCCATACGCAGCAATATATCACGTAAAAAAAAAAGAAAAAATATAAAATAACCATATTGCTACGGTTTCAACCGAAAACCGCATAATATGGTTTCAACAGAATTTTTTGAAATTTTTTGACTATTTTACCAAATATATCGCTGCGGTTTCTGGCAAAAAACCGCAGTTATATATTAAAATAATATTAAAAAATATTATTTAAACCTATTGCTGTGGTTTTTAGAAAAAACCGCAGCAATAGGGTTATTAGGGTTTTTTTAAGGAATAGGGTTTATTTTAATGTATTGAGGCGTGGTTTTCTAACTATTTCTCTCTCACTCCTTCCCTCCTCCCTCATCCTCACTGTCGTTTCCTCCCTCATTCTCACTCATCCGGTTTATTTCCTCCCCCATTCTTACTCTACTAGATCTCCTCCCTCATTCTCACTCATCCAGATCTCCTCCCTCATTCTCACTGCGGTTCTTCGTTGTTCAACAACCACGCACAACCATCTCCGACTTTTCTCTCTCCTCCTCTTCATTGTTCTTCGTTGTTCGTCGCTCGTGACCTACTGATCTCAGTCGTCGCTCGTCATACAGCCATTTCATAATTTTCTCTCTCCACCTCTCATCCGCCATTTCCGACCGTCGCTCGTGGTCTACAAATCTAGGTCGTCGCTCGTTGCTCGTGGTCTATAAATCTCGATCGTCGCTCCACCAGTAAACCGCAACTGGTGACACGCGAAGCCCACCAAACACACACACGAAACTGGCGACAGGCGAAGCCCAGCGAAGCCTCATCGATGTCGAAACTGGCGACAGGCGAAGCCCGACAAAGCCTCAGCGAAGCAGATCTGGGCGCTCGTTTTAGTTCTTTTTTTTTCTTAGATTTAATTCTTCGATTTTATTTTTTTTTTAGATTTGATTTTCTGATTTTCTTCTTGTATTGTTATAATTTTTTAGATTTAGTTCTTTGATTTTAGATACTGTTATAATTTTCATCATCTTTGTTTTCTTTGTAAGTGAGATACTATTACTGTTATAATCTAATGTTAGGAGTTTCGATTTTTTGATTTATTGTTAGTTTCATTTGTTGTGAATGAATGTGGTGTTATCTTTCTCTTAAAAGATCTGATGCTCATTTGTTATGTGAATTTGGTAGATAGTGCATGGGTTATTTTCCTGGTTCTAATTTTTCAAATTTAATATCAAAAAAATTTTTTTTTTTACCTGTACCCTGACATATTGCTGCGGTTTTGCTAAGGAACTGCAACAATATACTTAAGTAAACAATAAAAAAAGGAATATTGCTGTGGTTTCTAGGCCAAAACCGCAGCAATATTCTCTTATAAACTGATAACACATAATTATATTGCAACGGTTTGGCCTAGAAACTGCAACAATATCTGACATATATTGCTGCGGTTTAAAACCGCAGCAATATAATTATTACATATTGCTGCCCCCTTAATTGCTGCGCGCCCAAAACCGCAGCAATAGGCTACTTTTTTACCGCAGCAATAAGCATTTATTCTATTAGTGATTGGAGCACTTGCCTTCCTTGCTTTTGTGAGCGAGTGCGAGGCCAAGCCATTGCTCTTGAAACTATTGCTCTTCATTAAGTTCTCGACGAAATCAAGAACAAAATACTAAATCATATATCATAGTAACACATATATTATTCGAGTAACAACACCATAACCAAGTAACTCAAACAATATATCATGAAATAAACGAACTTTATACTCTAAATCTCCAATCTAGACAAAACAGATACATGATTTGATATCTTCACCGAGATGGTTAGTTGAAACACTCAAATAATGATAGAGTCTCGAAGACTTAAAGGATGAAAACAGAGAAGATTTCTCTCTGATATAGTGAAAATAGAATCAGATTCCTTTCGATATCTATTTCTTCATGTTTTAATAAAAAATGGATATTGTTTACTTGAGTTCCTTGGAATTGTAGTTCAATTGGTTAGATCATCGTCCTGTCAAGGCAAAAGTTGCGAGTTCGAGCCCTGTCAATCCTGACGGAAATAAAAACAATAATCTTACTTCTTCGATGAATTGAATGAAAACAATAATTTTACTTACTTCTTCAATCAATTGAATGTGATTGGCAAGGATGAGAGATGGTTATGCACATGAGTAGGTTCGAGGAGATACATAAATTGGGGATGAAGAGAAAGAAAATTGAGTTCGAAATTTTTGAGAAATTGGTGCTGATGAGTTGACGTAGTGAATTTATTGAGAAATTTGCATGTGTGAGTTGGATTGTTACACCCAAAACTCTGTGTTTTAAAAAAGGTTTGTATTTACCAAAAGTGTAAATCTATAAGGTGGTTATTTGCCACTTTTAAATAATACAGGATTGCAAGAGAGCAAAATGAAACGGAGAAAATAACAATAACTCCTTGATACATAATCTCTCATATATAGCCAAAGAGGGCCCATGAGTAGGAGTTATAAAACACTAATAACTGATAGTGGTCGGGCAGTCTAGGGCTAGCAATGATGCGAGTCGAGTTCGAGTTTGACTAAACTCAACTCGAACTCGAAAACTCATACTCAAACTCGACTCGACTTTAAAACTTGTGAGTTTCAAATTTTCTAGCTCGAACTCGAACTCGTTTCCAGCTCGAACTCGAACTCGTTTCAAGCTTTTTGGTCATTTGATATAGTTCTATTTTTTATAGAAGAAATTTTTTACTTTGCTTTTTGGTCATTTTATACACTTTTTGAAAAAAGAAAAGTACAAGTATTTTTATAGAAAAAAATAGAGTTAAAATTTGTTAAAAAATTTAAAAGTATATATATAATTTTATTGAGTATCTCACGAGTTTCTCGAGTCGAGTATTTAGTTGCTCGACTCGACTCGTTAACCTATTGAGTCGAGTTTGAGTTCAAGTCGAGCTCACTCGAGTCGAGCTCACTCGGGTCGAGCTTTGATCGAGCCGAGTTCGAGTAGCTCGCGAGCTGTCTCAACTCATTGCCAGCCCTAGGGCAGCCTGCCCACTACTAAATGCAATCTTATAATTTTAGCATATGAAGGCTCCGTATTATTTGGACTGAACTAATGAAAATTTAGTTCAGTTCAGACAAATTAAGTTTAGTTCAATTAGTATCCTCCCACAATTTTCATTCACTTTAGTTCAATTTAGAAAAATCAAATGAAGTGAGTTCAAACGAATTCAGTTCAATTCAATCAAGTCCAAAAGAACATAACAGAGCCTAACACACACAAACAGGGTGATTTATAAGTAAAAAGTATCTCAAATACACAAAACGAGGTTGATTTATAAGTTACCAGTGTCTTAAATACATAAACAAATGTTCTTATAAATCACTTATTGCACTTTTTGAGGAGAGATCAATTAAAATCGAACTGAACTAAAATTGAAATGAAAGAAACTGAACTGCAGAAAGTAATTGAATTGAAAGAAACTGAACTGTAAAAAGTAACTAAATTGAGTTGAAAATAAGTATAAAAGAAGGCCTGAAGGCCTAATCGATGCCACTTTTAGTATTGACAATAAGGTTGACTTTTTATATTTTGATTTTACTAAAATAGCTTTTTTTCTTTTAAAAAAAAGATAACCATTTATAAATAAATAAAAGATCTAGTCGATAGTGGGTACTCTACCCACTATCGATTAGCACTCTAACCTGGCTTGCCAATGAGTGGGGTGATATTCTAAACTAGTGGCGTTGGATTAAGGTTGGAAGCTACGTCCTATTTAGGCCTCCAACTGTCTTCACATGCACATTTTCCTATACAATATCCTCTTTCACAGGGAGCACACTATACGTACACTATATTGAGACAAGTCACGCCACTACTAAGTGACAAATTGGTAGAAAGCACGCCGCTACATATTTAATTTTCTGAATATTTATACAATTATTTTACCTTTTGAATGCAAAATTAGTTACTGGCCTGAACGATGTCCCGATCACTTATCAATGTGAATTTAAAGTATTTAATTAAAGGAAAATGCTATATGCAATTCTTAAGGCTGCATATAAGAAGCTTAAAAAGGAAAGTTTTAGAAAAAATAAAGCATTAATTACATTAATCTTTGTGTAATTTTGTCATAAATTTCTAAACATATACCAATTTAGGAAATGTATTTAACGTTTATGTGCAACCCTAAGGGCTGCATATAACATTACCCTTAATTAAACACTTGAGAGAAGTGAAAAAAAAGAGTTATATGAATTGAATTATGCTCAGCAAAAATCTCCCGTTTTCTTTTAAATTTTTTGAGTAGTAAATTATAATATGAATTATTTATCGATATATTACTCATGTTTCAAGTACTCTTTTTTTGTAAAATTTAATATATGATAAATTATATAAATAATAAATACTTACTCCATATATTTATAATTATGCATAATAATTTGTATTTAAGGGATTAATGTCAATTATTAGCACAGTGCCTTCACCATTTCTAAGACGGCTTTGAAGAGCATACATATATATAAATATATAATTAATTACAAAGAATATAATACAATATTATTTTTGAAATTTAGGTTAAAGTGTAACAATATAACCGATGCAAATAAATGGTCTAACTATGTTAATTACGAATGTTATAAAAATATGAAGTTTTTTTAATATAAAAGTACTGAAAGGTATAACATAGTAGCATTAGCATAACGAATATATATATATATATATATATATATATATATATATATATATATATATATATATATTTAATAGTTTTAAAAATAGAAATTTTATCTTGTCTTTAAATAATTTTTTTCCCGAAGGACCAACATGAGATAGTAGAAAAGTTGACTATTTTATTTGTATCTCAAATGAGAGATCATGGGTTTGAGTCTTAAAACACACATTTTTATTGTTTAATATGTCTAATTTGATTTGTGTGTGGGGGGAGGGGGGGAGAGGGGGAGTACATGTGGTAACATAATACATCTTTGCCTTGGATTTCAGATAGGGGTGCTAATCGAGTCGAGTAGCTCGCGAGCAACTCGAGCTCGACTCGGTCAACGCTCGACCAAAAATCAACTCGAGTTGGCTCGTCTTGGAACATTAACGAGCACGAGTCGAGCAGAGTTCCTGCTAGACTCATTGAGCTTGCGAGAAATTTTTTTCTTATATATATATATTTTTCTCAGAATTTATTTGTTTAATAAAAAAGTTTTTAAAAATTTGAGAAATAAGGTCCAAGTTATCAAGCCCATATAAAATTTGCCTAATAGTCCATGCGTCCATGATCATACTTTCATAAACTAGTAACATGAGTTTTAAAGAAATAACACATTAAAAAAATGATACATATTCGAGAATTCGAGTTAAGATAATCAAGCTCGAGTCGAGTTTCGAATCGAGCTGCAAAAAAAATTAACGAGCACGAGTTGAGCAATAGTTTGGCGAGCTTAATGGGTTTATGAGTCGAATCGAGCAGGGTTTTCGAGTTTTCTAATCGAGTCGAGCAGGGTCCTTCTTGCGATCGACTCGATCGATTAGCACCCCTAATTTTATAAATGTGTCTATTTGTTTAACGACACTAGAGTAGTATATATATGACATACATATAATATTACTATAATTCTTCCATAATCTTAGATATGTAATTATAGTAAATAAGAATTGTGTCATCAATGAGCCCATTCTTATTTCACATTACTAATAGTAAAATTCATATCATTTTAAAACTAATAAATTAGTTCATAACATTTTGCACATATTATTTAAAGTTAATTGGATTTTTAGCCAATTTTCCTTTCTTGTATGAAATTGTTTCTATATAATATTAATCATTTATATGTAATTGTGTTCTTGATCATGTTCTTGATCCCTTTTTCACCGTCCTTTGCCCCACTTTACTGGACCCTTTTTTCTTTAAATGTGGAAAAATTTCATGTTCATCGATAATTTTATAGTTGGTACTAAACTGGTCATTTTTTTTATTTGGTTTATGTTTTTTTCTTCTTTCCTCTTTCTCGTCTCCCTTCTCTTCCTAGCAACTAGAGCTTGACGTGTCATGGTTTATTCTAGTTGAATTTTTCATTTCAATGGATAATTTTGAAAAGGAAGTTCCACCGTTATAAATTATAATTATTATGAGAAAACCGACTATAATCTTACTCAATTCCATCAAAGTTTCCTTCTTAATATCAGTGATTGGATTTTGATTAATGTCTAATGATAAAAGTACTAGTCCATATAATAAATTTGAAGAATGTCCCACAAATTGAATTGGATTAGTTATTTAGTTATCCTGTATGGTCCAACTCCCACATAATGGTAGCATCTCCAACGGTAGCCTTGACCAGACAGCGGGTAGAATTCAATCAAAGGTCACACGACGCGACTACCTAATGGGCCCTTAAATAGTTAAATGTACTCACGGAAGTTTTAAAGAACCGGCCCGCTTAGTGCATGCGGCGACTGGGCTCCTATTGGCTACTTTGGGTTTCAGCTTTCATGTCACTCTCCAATCTCCATGCCTATATGCCTGCAAATAATTTACTCTTTTCCTCGTAGACCCATTGTAGGACTGTAAAAGCAATGGATGGATAATGGATTTTATGACACTTGGTGCTTATTATTAAGGGCATCCTTCTACTGTACCATGTTATCCCTAGGTACTAGTCAAAATATGACCTAATCCTAACCCAACAATCCAATATGATTATATGGATATTGAGTTTTTTTTTTTTTTTTTGACAAGGGGTTAAACAAATAAAACAAGAAGGGTTAAAAACAGCCTTTCCTTGCTTTAGTGGCTAAGTTATGGGCTAGGTTAACTCCTCTTCCTACCTTGATACAAGATACAAAATGAAAACTTCTAGCTACTCGCTGTATATCAGCGATTATTGGGCCTATATTTTTGTTTATTCGTCCGTGATTCTTTAGAGCTTGGACCACCTCTAAATTGTCTGTTTTTATGGTTATATCAGAGCACTTCCATGCCATGTCTTGTAATGCTTTGAGGACGGAGTAAGCTTCAGTTTGGACTGCCGAGTTTGCGAATATTTTGACTACTGATTCTTCTCCTTGAATTTCGTTCATGTTCTTCCAAACTATTGCGGCTTGCCACTGGTTCCCTTTCCTGTTTTTCCACGCTCCATCTACTTCTAAATATTGCATTGTGTTTGTAGACTTCGTTCCTGTAGTCCATTCCAGAAGTTGTGTACTAGCTGCTCCTGTGCTTCCATTTTTGTTTTCCCTGGTCTCGCTTTGCACATTGTTAATCCTGTATAATCTTCTATTAGAGTCCGTGATGATCTCTAATATTCTTGATGGATTCGTTTTCGCTCCATTGAAGATTATTTCATTCTAATGGATCCATATTCCCCAAAGAGTGGATATGAAATCTGATTCTATATTTCTCTCCTCTTTTTGTTTTTTCTTTCTAAAGAGGTTGAGAAAGTTTCTTATCCAATCTTGAATCGAAAGATGTGACCCGTGAGCTGCTACTATTCCTAAGAAGGTTCTCCGTATTCTTTGTGAAATCTCACAATCCCTGAAGAGGTGTGAGAGGGTTTCACTTTGGCTTTTGCAGAAACTGCAGGTTGGGTTGATATTGCTGATATGTCTTTTGATCAGATTATCCGCCAATGGCATTGCATTATTCATAATTTTCCATATGAAGTGTTTCCACTTCGGGAAAATATCAGACTTCCAGATTGCTTTCCAGAAGTATTCATCTTGATCTTGATTATTGGTTCTGTTGTGCAGAAACCAGTAACCTGATTTAACTGTGAATCTACCCGACTTTGTCCGGGTCCATTCTAACTCATCTTCCTCGTTTCCTTGAGGAATGTGTGTCGCTAGAATCTCTGTTGCTTCATCTCTCGAAAATAAACTCCATATCACTGACTGTTTCCACTTTCCTCTTTGATCGATCAAGTCCTAGACCATCTTGTAATTCGCTCTAGAGGGATGATCCTCTCGAACTTTTGGTTTCAGAGATTTGATGTTGTGATGCCATATGTCATTGTCAATGTTGATTGTTCTTCCATTCCCCAATCTCTTGTACAACCCTTCTTTGAAGCTTTGACAAGCTTTGAACAGACTGCCATATGCGAATGAGCAGCTCTTTGGCGCTTCATTATCCATTACCATCTGCAGTGGATCTTTCTTGTATTTCGCGGTGTAAACCTGATTTATGAGAGAACCCTTATTTTGATAGATTCGCCAAGCTTGATTAAAGAGTAGGGCCTTATTCACCTTCTCAATGTTCGTAAAACTTAAACCTCCTTGTTGTTCATGTTTTTCCAAAACTTCTTTTTTTCTTCAATAAATTGGCCTCTTGTCCATAGAGGAGGACCACCAAAGTTTTAGGAGGATAGAAGATATTTTCTTTGTTATTTTTTTTTGGTAGCAGATAAATCGAGATGATATGGGAAGCTAGAGAAATGAGAATCGTGTTGATTAGGATCAACTTAGCTGTTTGCGAGAGCCTGCTGAACTTCCATGACAAGATCTTGTTAATCGTTTTTGTTGTGATATTATTGAAGATGGCCTAAGATCTTCCATCCACCTCCATAGGGAAACCCAGACAGTTCCCTATCTTATCCTTAACCTGCACTCCTAAAGGTTTCCTCATGAGTTTTGTGAACTTGTTAGGAGTATTTGGGCTAAAAATCACGTGTGATTTCTCGAAATTTATCATCTCCCCTGACTTTTCACAGAAGGTTGATAGGACGTTTTTTATTGCCCAGCAATTTTTTGGCTGCGCTTTAAAGAAGAATAGCGCGTCGTCCGCGAAGAAGAGGTGGGAGATTTTGGGCGCACTTCGAGCAATTTTTAGACCTTCAAGCTCTTTGTTTCTTTGTAAGTGGGTCAAGTTCCTTGAGAGCACTTCCATGCATAATATGAAGATATAAGAAGATAATGGTTCTCCTTGCCTGAGTCCTGCGGAAGGGTAAAAGATGTCAGAGGGCTCACCATTAACAAGAACTGCGTAGGAGACTGTGGTTACGCATTGCATGCTCCATTGAATCCAATTCTCTGGAAATCTCATCTTTCTGAGCATTGCTTCCACGAAATCCCACCTAATCCTATCGTAAGCTTTACTGAGATCTACCTTTAGAATCCATGCGAAGCTATTTCCGCTTTTCCTCTTTTTCACCCAGTTGATAATTTCATGAGAGATGAAACAGTTATCTGACATTTGTCTCCATGGCACAAATGCATTTTGATATTTATCCACCAAATCTCCCATGATCCCCTTTAGCCTGTTTACCAAAGTCTTAGAAATAATTTTGTATGATGAGTTACAAAGACTTATTGGCCTGAAATCTTTGGTTTCTTGAGGTCTTTCAATCTTTGGGATGAGAGTAATGTAAGTTCTATTTTGCTCCTTGAGAAGGTATCCAGATGAGAGGAAAGATTTAACAGACTTGATCACATCCTCTCCTACAATATGCCAGTTTTGTTGAAAGAAAACTGGGGGAGCCCCATCAGGGCCTGGAGATTTGAGTGGGTAGAACTGAAACATGCACTCTTGATCTCTTCTCTAGTAAAGGGGAGATTGAGGATATCTATGTGATTTTGGGTAAGAAAAGAAATTGGGGAGAGGAAGGGGTCCTGAACACTAATTTTCTCTCCCAAGCTGTTGTTTCTCATGAAGAGATCCTTGAAGCTGTCTTGAAACAATTTTTGGATAGTCGATTGATCCGTAGTCCAGGTGCCTTCTGAATCTCTAATTGCCTTAATTCCATTTATGGCCGACCTACCTTTCACACTCTTATAAAAGAATGCTGATGTTTTATCTCCAGCTTGGTCCCATTTTGATTTCACTCTTTGCTTCCAATATTCACTTTTGACTTCTAATTGCTCTAATATTTCGCTTCTTTTCTCTCTCTCTGAGTCAACTTGCGAGCAACTAGTGATGTTTTTTTGATAGTCTATGAGTTTCCCATTTATGTCCTGCCAATCAATATGATTTCTTTTTTTGTATTCTAAACACCAGCTTCGGATTTTTCTCAGGCTATTTTGGATTTTTCTCTGAAGAGTATAGGCAGAGGATCCTTCTTGGGTCTCGGCCCACTCCTTCTTTATGATATCCCTTACTTCCTCAAAGTTCAAGCTCCAAGCGTCTAATCTGTATGGTCTCTTTTTTCTTTTGTTTTCCGCTCCTTGAAGTTACAAAATTACGGGGCTATGGTCCGATAACAGAATTAGCAAGTTCCAAACTTCAGCTTCTGTGAACTTATCCTTCCACTCGACATTATAGAATGCTTTGTCAATTCTTTCAAGAATAGCTTCTGTATTTGATATGTTGTTTGACCATGTAAAGTTCACACCTTGAAAGGGGATATCTAATAGATTATTGTGGAGTTTCCAATCCATAAATCTAGCTGCTCCTTGTAGCGAGAGAGATCCTCCTAACTTTTAGTCCTTATTTTCAATCTGATTGAAATCTCCTATTAATAACCACTTTCCTTTATTATCTTCCATTGTTTTTGTCAGGTTATCCCAAATTTCAGAACGATTAGCAAGATAAGGCGATCCGTAAACAAAAGCAATATAGTACTCATTATCAGCCTCATCGGTTGTTTTACAGCATATATAATTTGAAGATGCAACAACTATTTCTAATACAACTCTTCTAGTCCAACAAAGAAAGAGACCACCCTTGTTACCCATTGGGTTAAACCCTGAACACTCATGAAACCCTAGTCTAGAAAAACTTGGCTCTAAAAAAGAGACATGACATTTGGTTTCAGAGAGGAAAATGAAATCTAAGTTATTGGAGCTAGCTATGTTGGAAATAAACCCTAATGTTTGAGAACTAAGGCTTTTAAGTCCTCTACAATTCCAGCTCAATGAACTCATTTGACAACTGAAGACAGTTGGTCAGCCGCACCTTGAGATTTCAATTCCTGCTGAGTAGTTACTTGGATCAGGTTTATAGAAGTGGTAACTTGAGTACTTCCAGTTTGTGACTTTCCTGAATCAGAGGTCTCTTCATCACTTAGACCGGATTTCAGAATTTCCTTTCCCTTTGTATCTTTCTGATACTTCAGACGCTTCGCCTTACTTGAAGATCCTTGCCCCATTTCTTCTTTTGGCGGAAAGTTGAGGTCGAATATCTTCTGATTAGTATCTCTTTGTGCTTCTTGCTCATATATCCTTAGGTGTTGTGAACTTGTGACAAGAGCCCTACTGGTTTCCAGACTCTTTTCCTTCTGCGCTTGATGATTCTTTGAGGGGAATTAGAACCTTGCTTGTGAACAGCTGAGGACTCTGCTTGATCAAGGGAAGTGTTGAGATCCATGGGATCTATATCAAAATCCCACTCTTCCAGGGGAAAGTCAGATTGGGCTGAGGTGAAAGAACTGAGGGAATTTGGAGTATTGGGTGGTGTTTGGGAGAGGGAGTGAGAGTCTGTGGAAGAGTTAGTTGAGATTGAGCAGTTATCAAGGGTTTTATAGTTGCTTGTGTGGGCTTTGTTTGACTGGTCTTCTTGACATTTGTAGAATTGGTCAGACTGATTTTTTGAAACTTGCTTGACCACTCTTCCTAGCTCGTCCCAGTCCGAGAAGGAAGGACTTGTGGACCTAGCTTTCCTTTTTTGGGCTAAAGAGATTTCTGGGAGACCCACATTTTGTGAGTTAGGGAAAAAAGGCCCTAGTAGAACGGGAATCTGGGAGATTTTGTGGGTCACGTGCTCTATGGGCCTAACCTCTTGGAAAGAGAAACTGTCTGAATGTTCTAGGATCTGAGGAAGAGGGTCTATTGGATTTGGAGCTTGGGTATCATTCAACTTGTCCAGCAAGAGTGGCTCAAAATAAAGAATTTGAGCAGACCAAGTGGAAATCTTTTTCCGGGGAATTCGGGGGATTCTTTAAAAACAGCGATTCCTCAAATATGTCAGAATCATTCTCATGCAGAGAGGAGTGGAACATGTTGTTTTCTTCAAGGTACGAAAGAGAACCAAAGGGTATGAAATAGTTTTTGTAGGGGTCAGAAGGGATGTAGATTCTGTCATCATCCGTAATTTGGACGTTGGTGAAGAGGTTGGCTAAGTTAACCTCCTCATAAGGAGGGAAAAAGTTGATCTGGTTGGCTGGATTATTTGTTTCCGAAAAGGGGAGAGATGAGGTAGGATGAACTCTACTTTGGGAGGCCATGTGTGTTTGTTTTTGGTAGTTTTTGGAGGAGAGAGAAGATGATGCAATGTCTTTATCAGAGAGGTGGTATAAATAGAGAAGTGATTGGAAGTGTAAGTGAACTGAAGTGAGAATGGAATTATCAGTAGGTTTTTCAATATGTGCTAGATATGTCAGACAGTAAGCTTGTAAAATCCTTTGAATGATGTTTTGAGAAGTTGTTTTTGAAAGTTTACTATAATAATTTACGTTTCTGCCCTTATCATGAGAGAGAGGGGTAGTTCCGTAAAGTTGATTAAAAGCTAAGCTCGCAGCTAATGCAATTAACGTACATGTGCACGCTTGTCTCGAAATACCTGCTGGGTGGTTGAGACTCTTCTCTGAATTAACTCTCTTGCGCCTCCACTTTTTTCTTCTTGGAAACCCTGACTTCATATTAATCTCTTTGAAGGATGAGAGTTGAGAGATCATTGAATGCTTCCTTTTCTGAAGCTTTGAACAACGACTATTAGTCTCCTCGATGGTCTTCGCTTGAATAGTGATAATATCAGACGAAACTTTGAATTTTTTATTCTACTTTGAATTTCCTTTGACTGGAGTTTCACCATTGTTGATCATTCGCCTTTTCATTCCTCTGTTGTGATGATCCTGAAGCATGTTAACGTTGGAACTCAGTTTACGCTTTTTCCTTTGATCAGATTGATTGTGGTCTTCACCTCTAACTCTTTTGGATGTAGATGCACCTTTGAAACTAGTATTGGTTCTGGACTCATTTCGAGAATGGTCAGGATCCTTTCTTTGCTGATCTTGATTTGGTGATTGATTATTTTGGTCCGGTTGATCATCTGGTCCAGATGAGTCACTTGATGAGTGATCCTGGCTATCATTTTCATCGTCTGGGATAGTGTGCTCTGATAGACTGTCCCATTCCTTGTCCCTTTCCCATGAATAACCTACTAGATTTACATGTGAAGTTCTATTTCTTTCGACTCTCTTCAGTCCTATGATCTTGTTTGAATAGAGAGGAATTGCATTGTACTCAATAATTGGCAGGTCTACTCCTTGACCTATATCCGCCAATACCATTTCAAAGTGTCGTTGAGCTATGGCGATTGGTAGTCTGCACCTCATTCTTTTGTGTCCAATTCTTCCACATTTGGTGCAAAAGGTGAACACACCTTCATATCTGAAGTTTATCCATTCTCTGGGTCCTTCTTGCCTGTTGAAGAAGAAACCTGGGACTAGGGGGTTATTGAAAGGGATGATAACTTTGGCACTAAGGTAATCTTTGAACCCTTCGGCTATAGAGTCGTTATCAAAGTAAAGGACATGCCTAATTCTATCAAGGGCTCTTCTTGCTATACTAATCTTGTTGTATAACAATGGCAGACCTTCTACCTTTATCCACATGGGGATTCG
The DNA here is from genome assembly GCF_026745355.1 of Beta vulgaris subsp. vulgaris. NCBI lineage: Eukaryota > Viridiplantae > Streptophyta > Magnoliopsida > Caryophyllales > Amaranthaceae > Beta > Beta vulgaris. The sequence continues at coordinate 13,745,573 of NC_079207.1, forward strand.
TTGAAAAGTATGGGATCTAAAAGAAGTGTGGGGGATACATTTTGAGAAAATAATGAGGGCTCCCTGAAAGTTGGCTGACCCAAGATCTAAAAGACTTGCTCGATCTCTTGCGTCGGAGCAAAGAAAGAAGAAAACTTTTCCTACCTTCCTTACTTGGATATCATCATATGATATCCAGTTAGTAGTTACCCAGTGAGCTATCTGGGTTTCAGTGAAGTCCCTCATATCTTTTACTTTCCCAATGAATGTGTTGTAGAGGATGTAATCCTCTTGGGAAATGTCTTGCTCTATTGATTTTATCTGTATACCCATTCTTCTAAGGCTTGCTGTTTCTTGATCATTCGCGTTAGCAGGGTTTATGAGGATAGGAGGGGGGGCGGATTCATTTTGGGTTTTGGGATTTGTGAATTTTGAGTGATAGGGATTATGTTGGTGTGAGGTTTAGTTTGTATCCTGGGTTTTATGGGTTTGCACTCTCTTTTTCTTAGAGAGAGATGGTCTCTATTTTAGAGGGAGATACCTCGAGGTCCTCATATGGATATTGAGCTAGCAAGTCATTTTTAACCAAAATGAGATTTGACCCAAATACTATTAAAACAGGTTAGTTTTAATTAGAGTGTATGCATTGATCACAAATATATCCTAAGTATGAATTTGTGGCTGGCGGAATTTGTGGCGGCTGGTTGAATTTGTGGCGGCTGACGGAAGATGACAAGGGCCGAATAAAAGCTAGGCTGGGATCGAAAAAATAATAGCTTGGTGATTTATTTTGCTTAAGGTTGTGGTAACATGTTAGTTTTGGGAAACTCCCTTGATTGGAGTGTATGAGTTGATCACATATATATATGTTACACCCTAAAGCACATCCCAAGTATAATAGGAACTCTAACTAGAATAGGAGTCTAAATATGCGAAGTATATCCTACTACAAAAACATTTGACTTATTTTTATATTCTAACAAAACATGTGGAGAAACATTGGAGTCTGCCCATCACTACTGAATGCTATCTATTTAAAATAAAAACTGTGTTACTTTTCTCAAAAAAAGTCTATGTGAAGGGTCAAATACCTGACCACTTGCTTAGAAAGTGAGTATGCAACCACCAAGTTATAACTTTAATTTGTAATAAAGTCTCAAAGTTAAGTACTAATAACTTGCTTCCTTATTATATGTTTATATAAGAAAAAAAAAGGTGAAAATTGATATAACGGACATAGGAGAGCACAAAGTCTCAATAGAGTATGTCAACTCATCTTAATTCCTAATTCGCATACAACTAGCAATATTTGGAGTTGGTGAATAAATTTATTTGATTCTATGTATAACATATAAAGTTAGGGATCCAATTTATTTAATTTGTCGTTTGCGGGCCAACAATCAATAAAAAGAAGGCACAACCTAAATATAAACAAATGATCAAATGAAAAGAAACAATGGTTAGCTCAGTTGCTGAAATTTAATACTTGAGAATAACTTGGAGTATTGCCAAAATCAAACAACTAGTTATATTGTAAAATAAGCAACATAATTAGGACTTCTAAAAAAAAAGTATGCTTTTCACATAAAAACTCAACCTTCATATTGCAAAGTTATAACTGTTTGTTTCTCAACTTTCCTCAATAATCAAGGAAGTTTCTACAAATTACAGCGTTCGTTAACTAAACTTTCAATTAATTGTTGTACTCATCGACATGTGAAATTGATCACGTATGATCCTAGCCAACCCGATGCATGATGAGTTTAGAAAGCCTATTTTCATCTGTAAATGTGGAGCAATCTTGTTGACCATCCATATATAGGGGTTATGGCCTTGACCAATTACACATCATCACCTTATCAAACAATTTTTGTCCGATTTACTAACCTTGACCTAGTTTGTTGGTTCAAATAGGAAGGGTTTTTATTTCTCTACGGGATTACATCCACCAACTTTTGCCATACGAGATGCAACTCTTAAACCCCTTGGATCCAAATCCAAAACTTTGGCTTAAAGTTTGAGTACATTCCCACCCATAACTCAAACTACTTCGACTCGAGATAATCCGTGATTTAGAGTGAACCAATCTAAACTCAACTTGATCGATCCAATTGACAGCAAGTCTATCTTATTTTGGATTGGTGAGATGAATTACCCTACTAGAATGGCATTTTTTTTTTGATAAAAGAAGCATAGCATAAAAACAGCTCAAGGTGGAAACCTCAAAGCTGGATCATGAAACATAGTTTCCTCGTGATGTTCAGAAGGAAATAAAGATTCTAGTTCAGCATTTAAAATATTAATACAGACGGGGGAGGGGTTAATAATGTCTTCTAACTCAAAGGACTCTCTAGTGTCCTTTCTTGCTTCCTTAGCCAAGTGATCTGCCAGCATGTTGTACTCTCTCAGCTCATGCTTAAGGGAAAGGCCTCTTCCTTGGTCTAACAATGTCCAGCAGATATTTAATACTTTGGTTAGTCTTGATTTTGTGCTTTCCTGGCTATAAATTTCTTCTACTGCTCTTTTACAATCAATAGCTATAATAACATTTCTCCATCCATTTTTTCCGGCCCATAATAAACTCTCTTTGATTGCCATGATCTCCGCTTCATAAGCTTCTTCCAAGTGCAGTTTTTTCTTAAAACCAAGTAGCCAATTTCCATGTTGATCTCTGCAGACTCCACCCAAACCTGTTACATAAGAGCTAGCCACAAAAGAAGCATCAACGTTAATTTTAGAAAAATTAGGCGGAGGGGGTAACCAAGAATTGGTATTCGGAACACGGTTTGATGGTGGTAGAGAGGTGTTTGGTTGGGTGAAAAACCATTCTTGAGCTGCCCATGTGATCTCTTTGACACTTACATCCACTTTTTTATTAATTTTTTTGAAGATCCAGGTGTTTCTTCTGAGCCAAAGGTGCCATAGAGTAAAGGTGAAGACAACGTTCCAAGGTACTTTAAGGTTAGTTATTTTATCATTTTCCAAATTAATCCTAATCCAACTCCTGAGGTCAGTCTGGTCCGCTGCCGTACTACCTCTTAGTCTATCCCAAATTTCGACAGCCCTAGGACACTCTTTTAGAACATGGGACACACTTTCCGTTAAATCAGCACAAAAAGTACAAAACTTCGAAGGGCTACAACTACGGAAGAACAGGTTTTCATTAGAAGGGATACGGTTCCACCAAACTTGCCATAGGAATACTTTAATTTTGGGGTGGCCAGGAGCTTTCCAAATTCGGTTCCAGTCCAAGATGGTTTGGTCCTTAGGGTTGATGGATAAAAAGATGCTATCACAGCAGTTTAGGTAAGAGAAAGCTTTTTTTGAATCAAAGTGTCCAGAGATAGTCCAACTCGAGAAAGTTGTTTCTGGTTCAGAGGGAAATATTTTTTCTTTAATGATGAGTCTGATTTCTAGGGGAATGGAGTCGGGTAATGACTCGAAAGGAACCGTGTTGTCAATTATAACGGAGTCCAAGTTTGTTAGGTTATCCCTAAGAGTTAGGGGACCAATCAGAAAACTTCTAAGGGGTTTTTCTCCCACCCAAGTATCATTCCAAAAGTTCGTATTATTACCCAGCCCGGGGCTCTAGCGAAGGCTTTCCTTGTACAGGTTCCAACCCTTTCCTATGTCCTTCCAAATGAAGGATCCTTTTTTGAAACTAAGTGGTTCGTTTTTTTGGTAATATATTTTTCAGTCATGAATCTAGTAGCCCAGTTATCTTTGTTATCCAGAGCCCAACACAACTTCACTAGGCCAAGAAGGTTCATGTCAAGGTTCCTTCTAAATCCCAGGCCTCCCAGTTTCTTCGGTTTACATACTTTATCCCAAGCAACCCAGTTTATTCCGCTCGATTCAGCCGAAGATTTCCAAAGGAAGTTGGCCGAAATACGATCCATCTTAGATAACAATTTTTTTGGAAATAGGGTGCCTTGCATACAATACCTGGGAATAGCTTGAAGCGTGCAGGAAATAAGGGTTATTCTGCCAGCTTTTGAGAGACAATTTGACTTTCAGGAGGCTAATTTCTTTGAAAATTTGTCGACAATAGGCATTAATTTCAACATAGACGGTCTTTTATGGGAAAGGGGAAAGCCTAAATAAGTACCCAGGTCCTCGGCCGCAGAAACTTCTATTTCTTGCTCAAACTCATCTCTCATATCAACTGGAGTGTTAGGGGAAAAATAAATTTTACTTTATTCTTTATTCATTTTTTGCCCTGAAAACATAAAGAACTCATTAAGGGTAGTAGAAACCGCAGCAAGGGTGGACAAAGAAGCTTCTCCATACAGGATGAGATCGTCGGCAAACATTAAATGAGTAGTTTCCATTCCCCCCCCCCCTCTAAGTTTAAAACCTTTCCAACTCTTCTCATCATGAATTAATTTTGAAAGTCTTTCCATGCAGATGATGAAAATATAGGGGGATAAGGGATCACCTTGCCGGATCCCTCGCGAAGGATAAAATTCCGGGGAATGGTTACCGTTGATGATAATGGATGTTTTGGACGAGGAAATGCATTCCATGATTAAGGCTATCGAGTTTTTATTCAAACCAAAAGCCTCCATCGACTCTCTAATGAAGCTCCATTCCAGCCTATCATAGGCTTTTTTGAGGTCTATTTTCATCGCAAAAAGGCCTTTTTTACCCTTTTTTTTATTCATGGAATGAAGAATTTCAGAGGCCATGATGAAATTTATTTCCGTTCCCCGCCCTGGGATGAAACTGTTTTGGTTCGGGGAGATGTTTTTTGCAAGGCTACTCCTGAGACGAGCTACAAGGATTTTTGCTATTATTTTGTAGCTCGAGTTAACTAGACTAATTGGTCTAAAGTGCTGGACTTTCTCCGGGTTTGTTTGCTTGGGAATGAGAACAACACATGTATGGTTAACGTTGGGAGGCATTTTCCCAGAGGCAAAAAACTTTTCCACCATGGATACATAATCTACGTTTATAACATCCCAAAATTTTTGAATGAAAAGAGCGTGTATTCCATCCTTTCCTGGGGCTTTAAGGGCACCCAATGCAAACACGACATCTTTGATTTCAGAACTAGAAGGGATATTAGAGATGTCTAATAAATTCGTCTCTGCAAGGGCCAAGTTTCGAACCGAAACGATTTTTTCCGTTTGGAATAATTTTATGAAAAAGTTTGTGAACATTAATGAAATCTCCTCTTTGTCCCAAACTTCTCTGCCACACTCCTCTTTTAGGAAGCTGATTTTGTTTTTATTTTTTCTAATGGTGGCGGAAGTGTGGAAAAAGGAGGTGTTGCGGTCACCTTGCATAAGCCAATTAGATCTACCCCTCGTCTTCCAATATTATTCTTCCTGATCAAGGATGGATTCAAGTTCTCTATTAAGGTTATTTTCTAACTCCAATAGATACGCTTTCCTCGGGTCTTTATCTATGGCCAATTGAATACCTTTTATTCTAGCTAGGATATTTTTCTTTTTAATAAAAATATTTCCAAAGGATAATTTAGCCCAATTCCACATCACATTAGACATTTTTTCAATTTTTTTTGAGAATTCAAGGGAATCCATTTGCCAATTAGAGATCACTAGGCGCTCAAATTCAGGATCAAATATCCACGCACATTGGATCGAGTTTGAACGATTTCTTCTGATTTTTTTTAACAAAATTCGACGGTTTAGTGTTGAGGAAGATTGGGTTATGGTCAGATGACAAACGAGGGAGGTGGAAGATTTCAGTATCTGGATAAATAGACAGCCAATCTTGGTTACCCCAAACCCTATCTAATCTTTCTAAAATAGGTCTTGATTTCCTTTTGTTGAACCAGGTAAACCGCGGTCCCGAGAAGCCTAGATCAATTAAACTACAGTTATCCATAGCATCCTTATACGCTTTGAGTCTATACTGCTTTGGGGGTCTACCGCCCCATTTCTCAGAATTATTCGTTATCTCATTAAAGTCGCCCAAACATATCCAAGGACGGTCAATAGACGAAGCTAAATTTTCCAGCCAGTTCCATAATTCTAATCTGTTCGCATACTTCGTACTTGCATAAACAGCAGTGATAAAAAAGAGGGTGTTAGAAGAGAATACCTGGACAATTCCATGAATGGCGCGGGAATCTTTCCTTATCGGGGAAAAGGAGATGACTCCTGAGTTCCACATAATTAAAATCCCTCCGGTGAGACCAATGGGCTCGACCATCTCGACGGCGTTGAACGGCAGCTCATCACAAATTTTCTTAGCATTCTCCTTACCAATTCTCGTTTCGGTAATTATGATTATTTCCGGGTCATGATCTTTTGTAAGTTGGCTTAAGTTTCTTTTGAACGCGGGCCTTGCTATTCCCCTAGCATTCCAGGTTAGAATTTTCATTTGGTTTCTAAGGTTTGAGAGGGACATCAACTCTTCTCGAGTCTTCGATGGGATTTTCTTTTCCATTTCGAACCATTCTTGGTTCTTCCTGCTGTAAAGACAGTTTTGATTTGCCTTTACCTTCACTACTGCCAATCTCCCTTCGCTTCCTACCCGTTTTCCCCATTTGATTTTTAATGACAACTGAGTTGCGGGGCTCTTCAACTACGCCACCTTTACACTGTTGGTTGCACTTCCTATGATTAGTGCCAGCCAATTTTGCGAAATAAAAAGGAGTTCTCTGAGCCTCGGAATTACGGGGACTGGATCTACGAATGGCAGAAGTTCCCAAGGGATTGTTGCTACATTTGAGTTGATTTGGAGTTTGTTTATCCACCATTTGAGAACTACAAACATTCCGGGGCGGAGTGCTTCGATATCCGACAGGTTCGGAAAATGCGCGGGTTTCAGATGTCCCTGGAGCGAGGGGATCCCCATCACCATGTCCACAAAAGGGCGCTGGACCTCCTCCGGGTTTAGCAACACGTCCCTCACTGTGTTCTTCGACACCATTGTCCATTTGGAGGATGAACCGAGAAAATATTCCACCTGGTTCACCCAAATATCTGGAAGAGTATCGATTGGGGGGCAGAGAGAGAGTGTAGTGGATTTTTGGGTTGGGATTAAAAGAGGATCTGAAGGTGGGATTAGAGGTGGGATTATGAAATATTTCTGGGTTGTTGGGTTGGATAGGAACAACTGTAACTCTTCCAGTTTCTTTTTGGTTAGGGCCATTTGCGCAAAGGGAGATGCCCAGTTGATTTCCATGGTTTAGGTTATGGTGATGTGAGAGAGAAGTTTTGTTTTTGGGTTTAAACTGGAAAGAAGGGTGAGGATGAGATAGAGAGATGATAGGATTTTTTTTGTTTGATCTAGGGGAGCAAAATGAGATCTCCTCATCTAACGGCTGAAAAACAACTAGGTCTCTGCAGGGGTTAATAGCTTGCGTGTCGACATTTTGTTCGGCCTGGAGAAGCACATTAAATCTATTGTTTTTTTCTTCAGTTTGGCTGGGGTGGGGGTACTTTTTAATCCACTTTTGGCGGGATTTTTCCTCAAAAAGGAAGATTTTGTTTCTGGCCTCTTTTGTCTTCCAGCCATCTCCTTCTCCAAACATTGGGTCTGATTTACCATCTTTGACCAGGCAATCTTCTTTCCTCTTGTCTCCATCGCCGGACTCGGTGCTTTTACTACTTTTAGCATACTTGGGCAAACTGCAACTTTCTTGGTTGTGACCGATACCGTTACAACCTCCACACAGCTCCGGCCAGTCAAGATAATGGATCTCTTGACGAATTTTACCAAGCCAAATGGTTTTTCTTTTCGGACTTTTTGGGTTTATCAAACATTGAATTCGCGCAAATCGCATCTTGTCTTCTTTCGTCGCCTTTGCATCTGTTCTTATGAATTTACCCAGGGAATTTCCTATTTTCTTCAAAATTTCCACAGTTTGGAATTCAATTGGTAGTTCTGGAAGTTCGACCCATATTGGGTGAACGTTCCAATTCATATGGGATGGCTTAAACCCAGGTTCCCATCTTTGGATGAAGATGAAGCTGCCCGCTAAGAACCACGGACCTTGTTCCAGAATTCTATTGACTTCATTTGATGAGCCAAGGTTAAACGTAAAGAAGCCCTTGCCAATTGGGAAAGCGGTGCACGAGCTCTGGACTTTCCAGATATTCTTCAAAGACTTGACGAAGAACTCAGATGAAAAAGACTTCCCGTAAGCTTTCACTATAATGGAGAATTCCCACTTTGAGCAAAGAGTTCTGTATTCCGCTTCCGCTATTGGCAGGAAAACTTCCGACTCCGGGTTAAATAAGGCTGGGGGGGGGTTGATGAGGCTGGAAGGGGGATTTGGTTTAACGAATTTGGTGATGAACCAGTGAGTTTATCTTTAAAGGAGAGTGCTGGTGTGACTAGCTGTCGTTCTTGCCGTCGTTGGGCCGTCCCAGTGGGCTCACCGGAGCCAGTAATGGAAATGTCTGGAGGCTTAGGAGGTGGGGTTTGGTTTTGGGGTTGAGGGGGGGAGGGGAGCATTTTGAGAGAAAAAAAACTAAGTTCTACTAGAATGGCATTGACAAGTGACACAAGTCTACTTGTATTACTCTTATCCATATAGAATTCTACATTTGCACTCCATCCATCCTATATTAATACACTTTGAAGTTTGACCAGCGTAGAATTTTAGGAGTTTTTGACTTCTTTATATTATTAGAGAACGTATTGTGTCGGACTCGTCCGACCATAATCTTGGTCGGACGACTTTCAGGTGGTTCCAATTTTTTTTCAGGTAGTCTTCATTTTTTTTCAGGTAGTCTTCATTTTGTATTCAGTTAGTCTTCTTTATTTTTCAGTTGGTTTTTGTGCTTCAGTTAGACTTACTTGGGCTTCAGTTGGTCTTTATTCTTTTTCAGGTAGTCTTCATTTTTTTTCAGGTAGTCTTCATTTTGTTTCAGTTAGTCTTTTTTTTTTTTCCAGTTAGTCTTCTTTTTTTTCAGTTGGTTTTTGTGCTTCAGTTAGACTTACTTGGATTTCAATTGGTCTTTATTCTTTTTCAGGTAGTCTTCATTTTTATTCAGGTAGTCTTCATTTTGTTTCAGTTAGTCCAACTGAAAGAAAACAAAGTCCAACGAAAGAAAACAAAGTCCAACTGAAAGAACACAAAGTCCAACTGAAAGAAAACAAAGTCCAACTGAAAGAAACAAAAAGTCCAACTGAAAGAAAACAAAGTCCAACTGAAAGAAAATAACAAAGTCCAACTGAAAAGAAAACTAACCTCTGCTTTCTCTCACTTTCTCCTTCTTCTTCATTCCTTATAAACACTCTTCCGACAGCCCGTTAGCTCATTATCATACAACCCTAAGGCTTCCATTGAGGAAGTTGTTCCCTAAGTCTAGTGATTGCAAGTTTTGAAGGTTTCTAGTTCAGGTGGAATGTTGCCGAGAGTCATTATCAAAGAGGTAAGTTCTACGAGTTCGCAGAACAATTCCAAGTTCAGCAGGAATTTGACCAACAAAAGCATTAGTGGTTAGATCAAGAACCTTGAAGTTTTGACAGGTTACCAAGAAAACTCGAGATTGTCCCTGAGCTGCTTTTCAGTCAGAGGATATCGCAATCACATTGTTTGTGGATGGGTCACAGGATATACCAGTCCAGTTGCAGTGGTGGCTGCTGCTATTCCACCCGGCAAGAGAGCGAAGAGTGTCGCATCAAGAACTGAGGTGTGCGGTGGAATGGATGAGCTTTGTAATGTGGTGTGGTTGTGGTGGTGGTGTGGGTTTATGTGGGAATGATGGAGAATCCTTCGACCGCCGTCGTTTGCTGTTATATAGTACTGGGCTCAGCCCGTCTGACGAGCGAGAATATTGGGTCAGACGGTCTGACCCAATACTTTCACATATTATTATTGGTACTGGTAGTAAGGAATTCACTTTATAGTAATTAGTAGATTGTGAGGTCTCTACTTTTTGAAGTGAGAGTGTGGGTGATTTTTCTTTATCATTATTGGTTTTTCCAAGAGAAGAGAAAAAAATATTAAATTGGTGGAGTCATGCTATTTTAGAAAGTGTATCAATTAACTTGGGACAAATGAAAAATATGAGGTATATCGAATAGATGTGACGGTAGGATTATTGTTTATGCACATATATAAATACTCATATCTTTGATGCTTTAACCATAAATATGTTTTATTATGTATTGGTTAAATTAAGAAAATTTGATATTCAAAGACATTAAAACCTAATTGGTCCTAGGCACGTGAAGAATTTTCATATACATAAATCACCATATCCGGTCTGAACTTTTTTTCTAAAACTTTGAGCGCGAGAATAGTAAATGGAAAGGTTGTTTAATTTGATAATCAAAGACATTAAAACCTAACAAATCCTAGGCACGTGAAGGATTTTCATATACATAAATCACCATATATGCTCTGAATTTTTTTAAAAAAACTTTGAGAGTGAGAATAGTAAAGGAAAAGATTATTTAATTTAAATTAAAGCGGACGAAGTAGTTATCTTACGTCGAACAATAACGTTTGTGTTTAATTAATGCAATGTATATATTGTGCTTATATATATTGCATTTTGTATTAAAAACAAATAATGTTTGTAGTTCAAAAAAAGTAGTGAAACACAGATTAGATAATTCCCCTGAAAAAAAAAGATAGATTAGATAATTACATTAGATACCCAAGCAAAAATCAGATTAGCAAAATAAAAACAATCTCATAGTCATATAATTAAAAAAGGCGAAAAGAAAAACAAGTACTTTCCCAAATGAATTGCTTCGATCTCCCAGCATTTCTACATCTTCCGTCCTTCCATATAGCACTAGTTTGCAAAGCCTTGATTGACCATAGAAGTTCATCCAAAACAAAAGGGTCTTCGAGAACTTGTTGATGCCATTGAGCAACATCCAACAAGTTTGAAGTTGTACCGTTGTACGTACATGGCATTTAATTGATCTATCAAATCAGATGGTTGAGATTGGTTCAACAACTTTTAGCAAACTTATCAGTACAGCTACTAATTAAGCTAGCACTAATTAAAAAGTATGATTTGTGTCACATAGGAGTAATATTTATTTGTTCATTGTCTATATTGTCAATTTATTGTTTTTCACACTAGTCTTTTCAAATATTCTGTATACTTTTGGTAAAAAGTACTCTACATGACTTGGGTCACGACTGTGAGCTGATTTTCGAATCTTTATGTTGAGAGTATTAACTTTTGTATAAATAGAGGATGGAGCTTGTCTTGGCGTCCAACCGTTTGAGTCTCTTAAGGGACTCAAAGGAGGGTAATTTGGTCATTTTATGCGTTAGAAGATTTCACGCGTGTGGCAAGGATTTGCTTGGTACCAATGCTAGGTTATAATGGTATCATTCTCCGAAAATATTGATACCTTGGTACCAGTCCTGATAACAATTTGATACCAATGTCAGGTTATAATGGTACCATTGTTTTTTTTTTGGGCGTTTGAGTCTTTTTTGGACTCAAACAGTTGGTTAACAAGCCTTTCTCTAGAGCATGCATATATGAGAAAGTGTTGGTGTCTCATCATGAGAGGTCAAAATGGCCTTTTATTTTGGTATTTGAAAGGTACTAAAGTAAGAGTTATTTTGGTACTTCTAATACCAAAGCTCGAGAGGCCAAATTTTGCTATTTGGAGGTACCAAAGTAAGAATTACTTTGATATTACTGGTATGAAAACTCAAAATTGATAAGTATAACTGGTACCAAAACTCAAAGTTGATACTAAAGTTCACTTACACTTGGGTTCCAAAGTAAAAGTTATTTTGGTATTGTTATCAATTTTACTGAACTTTTTTATAAGTTGGTACCAAATTCAGGTCAGTTTTTTGTCTTTTTGCGCGAAATATCAAAAATACCCCGTAAGAGGCCATTTTGGCCTTTCACAATGAGACGCTCATCCAACCTCCACACATATAAGGACGTTTGGTTCAAATAACAAAATAATGGTTAAGCAGTGAAATACAAGGATAAGAACCCCTTCGATATAATTTGGAAATCAATTACTTATTTTTCAGCATTTGATTCACCAAAATTTAGAATCTATCACTAAAGCCGAGAGTAAGGGGAGTGCATGGGTCCGGGAACGTAACGGATCGATTGGACCGATGGATCATAATATGGAAATCTTTTGGACTAGGAAATCTTTGGACCGGTACTAGAAATTTCGATCTGGCCGGTCTAGTTTTGAACTTATTGGACCAGAATTTGCATTATTGTATATAATTTTTTTTTGTTTATATTTAAACATATTTATAAATTAGATAATATTAAAATTTGATAATTCTAACAATATAATCCTAAAGGCAATAAAGAGTAGGTTTTTAGCTTTCTAACTTTCTGATTTTAGAACTTCTTTAACCTTAAAACTATTTTTTTTACTGAAAAAGAGAATTTTGATCTAGTCCAACCCTGATCTCTGCACAACCCTAGGTATGAAATCGCACTCCATAGGAGGATAATGGGTAAGCAGATCAAGGGCTTATGGAAGGATGAGGAATCTATAGGTAGGGGTGTTCAATGTCGGATATCGGATCGGATCCGATCCGAAAATTTCGGATCGGGGAAATTGCGATCCGAATCCGATCCGAAATTTTCGGATATCCGAAATTTTCGGATCAAATCACGAATTTCGAATCGGATACCGGGTTTTCGGATCGGTACGTTGAAATTTTTGAAAAATCCCGATCCGTATCCGATCCGAAAACCCGAAATTTTTTTCCGGATACCCGATCCGAAATATCCGAAATCTTAAAATCGGATCGGATATCCGAAATTTCGGATCGGATCGGCGGATTTTCGGATCGGATATTTCGGATCAGATATTTTTGCACACCCCTATCTGTAGGTATGAGAATTTGGTCTTATATTCCTTACATCTTAGTAGTGATGGCCATTGGTGCGGGTTGGGTGGACCGGACCGTGGGTCGTAGTGAGCTGGATTGAGATTTCACGGCCTAGGATCGGACCGTGAAATTCATGGATTGGGTGGGCTGGTCTGCGGGCTGAAAAATCTTGGCCCACACCGATCTGTTACCGATTTTCACGGTTCGTGGGTTTGGTGCGCTGGACCGGGCTGACGGGCCGGCATGAGAATATTTTTTTCAAATTAATTTAATCATTGAAATTATTCATTATTGTTACTTAAAATCTTTAAAATGAATTAAAATTATATACAAATATTAATATTAATGAATAATTTCATTATTTTTAAATTTGATTGAATTATAATATATGCAATATGATTAGAATATTTACAATTTGATTAAAATATATCCAATTTGGTTCAATATTTACTTGGATTGGGCTGGTCTGGTTCATGGATCGGGTTGGACTGGTTTCATGGTCCGGGATGGGCGGATTTAGTAGTGGGCTTTAGTGGGCTGGGCTCAAGAAATCTGGCCCACGACCCACCCACCAATTTCCCGGTTCGAGCCGGGTTGGACCGGGTTTTTTGCTAGCCCGGCCCACATGACCTACGAGGTGGGCTGGGCTGGATTGGCCCGCACTGTTGGCCATCTCTACATCTTAGATACAACTTTCATTGTTTTATGACACCTTATATACATATACAAATAATAAACAATTTTTTTAAAATCCCTCTTAGCTTTTTAGATTGCATTCATTTGACTTTTGCGTACTTAACTTATTTTTTTATATATGTGTATTCATCCAACATCATCATTTTCTAATACTTCTCCTCTTGGAGACGATAATTGCACCGTTTGTATAGTGTTTACTATTTACTTCATACACTTTGATTGTCTTTGGTGATTTATACTTAAAAAATAACATAATCATATATTATCTTGTTTGATTCGTCTTGGTGTTTTTTTTATACCAACTTTTTATAATTTTTACTTATCAATAATTAAAGATATTCATACCTGAAACCATGCAGCAGCAAGTGTCAAAGCATGAGATAATGGTGCAATTATTTCTAAATTGATAAGGTACATATTTAAATTTTACAATAACTTTATTATATAAATTTTATCAAAAATTAAAATGTTGCCATTGCAAAATGGAAGTTTTTTTTTTTTTTTTTTTTGATATTGTAGCCACTCCTTAATCTCAAACCTCTTTTTTTAGTGATTCAGCTTGCCCGTTGACCTTTAAAACATTCAAAAAAAATTGCCGAACAGGTGAATTGTTAATTGTGAATTATATAAATGTGTAATTGTTAGTTTTAGTTTACTTATAAAATTTAATGAATTGAACAGTATTGATTTTAGATTAAAAATAAGTGTATGTGATTAGAGAATGGTTAAAGGAGTACCCATCAGCTACCACCCCTTCTGTTTGTTTTGCTGCCGGCAACCTAAATTTAGATATTCGTTTGTGGACTTGAAGATGATTTTGCTCGTTAAAAAGCAACATCAATAATTGGTCGGCAAATCAACGCAATACTATTATTAGTATCGCAATTTTCATTCTTTATTTACACATATGCTTCTGCCTTCTATGAAGCATGCCACATCCCAAGTGTATAATATATATGTGGCTGGGTGCGTGGTGAAAGGTCTACCACGTATATATGATATATGATGCATTGATGCCTACTGTTAGAGTGCTTGTATTCAACCTTTAAATTGTTCTCATCTCGTATAAAATAAAATAAAATAAAAACTAGTCATCACATTTTATAATTCATAAAGACTAATATTCCATAATATTTCGCTGGCTAATATTATCTTTACCGACAATTTGAACTCAGAACTACAGTGTACATAGAAAAGCTCAAGAAGAAAACTTAGATAACAAGTGTTTTTTCATGATTTAAGTCTTAAAGATCAGAATTTTCCTAGTCTTCTTGATGGTAGTGATGATTAATATTGTTTTTAATAATATTGTTAGTGGGCAACGCCATTATTCTTGAAACAACCAAGTTGTATTTTCATAGAAATTCATGAGAAAATGACATTTACTTAAGTTCTCAACCCACCCCAAGAAAAGGACCACATGGATTATCATTTATAGTATCTCTTAACTGCTCACACTCAGGCCAAACAGTGTAAAAAAGGGGACTAAAAGATACGATGCATGAACCTACCATAATCAATCACTTATTAGTACCACTCTATCTGTGCATTATGCACTCACATTGTTTGCAGTATATTGTAACCCCTGTAGGAACTAAAACCGCTAACAAATTAAATTTGACTTATCTTGAAAACCGTGGCGTGAAGAATTCACTGTCCTAAAGTTGAATCTGCCCCGCTACAACACACGGCCTCTTAGCAATCAACCTCCAGGGGTACACGGTCTCTGAGTTTCCAGTGTAGATGGAAAAACAGATTGAGAACGATCTTGAATATTGCCCAGAAAAAGAATTTTCGAGAGAGGAAGAAGAAGGTGTTTATTTTCTGTGTATCAAAGAGAACAGTAACCTACGTATTTATAAAAGGATAATAGGGTTAAAACGTGGTTACCAGCCGACTTAGTGGGAGGAGATAATGGCCCGAAATTAGGAGATAACGGCTCATTAAAGGAGGAAATCCGGGAAAAAACGGTAACCTAATTACTGGCTAAAAACAACAGATTTGTAACCCAAAACTTTAGTTAAGTTAAGTTTATTCCCCAAATCCCAAATCCCAAATCCCAAATCCCAAATCCCAAGGCCCATGGCCCTGGCCCGGACCGGGCGGGCGCGCGCGTGTGGTAACTCCACTCACCACATGCCCACTAAAAGTCCTTTTGTCACACAACTCAAAGGGTATAGAAAGTGTAATGTATATAAACCCCTTACACTACCTATTATTCTATCAATGTGGGACTCTTCACATTCTCTTTTGAAGCAACTCTTGAGTTTCCTTTACAAACATTTATTATAAACTCCAACAATCCCCCACATGATTCAAAAGAGGAAAACAGGAAAAAACAGGGCTGAAAACAGATGATCTGGGCAATAGATACTGAGTTTTGAAGTATCAATGTCTTATGGACTTGAATTGACACTCAGTGCATACAAATATGTCTTACTGTCATAAGAGGTAGATTTCTCTTGAACCTTTCATGATGTTAGCAAAACATAGTTGCGCACTCAACCTTTTTCAAATCAAGATACGTTCTCGCAAATATAATATAGATGCCCCACAATTAGCCTGGATTCTCGTGAATGCTCTAGAGAGCCTAAGCCTTTGGACTCTCATAGGGGATTGGGCGTAACCCCCACATTCACATAGGTAAGTTCATCAAGTTTGTACTGTCACAAACCACCTCAAATAAGGCTATGAACTTATTAAGAGCTTATGCTCAACCTTACACATATAACAGTAATTTAAAACAAAATACTACATCACTTTTATTAATAGGAATGGTAGTAGTACATATATCTTGAGTTGTTTTGTGATTTTGTTTGACCCTTTGAACTTAGGAATTCCTAAGAAGGGTATCCATCACAATTCACTCACCAATAGGCTTTAAACCCATTCCTTGTGCTGACTCCAGCACCATTTTTCTACAAAGGCCTTTGGTGAGAGGATCAGCAATATTCCTCTCTGATTTTACATACTCGAGTGACAACACATTATCTCTAATTAGATTTCTAACTATGGCATGCCTTAAGCGAATATGCCTTCTCTTTCCATTATAGGCTTGATTATTCGCTACCCCAATTGCTGCTTGCGAGTCACACCGCATAGAAACTGATGGAGCTGGCTTCCCCCACAATGGAATATCAGCAAGCAAACTCCTTATCCATTCAACTTTAGAATGTAGGAACTAAAACCGCTAACAACTTAAATTTGACTTATCTTGAAAACCGTGGCGTGAAGAATTCACTGCCCTAAAGTTGAATCTGCCCCGCTACAACACACGGCCTCTTAGCAATCAACCTCCAGGGGTACACGGTCTCTGAGTTTCCAGTGTAGATGGAAAAACAGATTGAGAACGATCTTGAATATTGCCCAGAAAAAGATTTTCGAGAGAGGAAGAAGAAGGTGTTTATTTTCTGTGTATCAAAGAGAACAGTAACCTACGTATTTATAAAAGGATAATAGGGTTAAAACGTGGTTACCAGCCGACTTAGTGGGAGGAGATAATGGCCCGAAATTAGGAGATAACGGCTCATTAAAGGAGAAAATCCGGGAAAAAACGGTAACCTAATTACTGGCTAAAAACAACAGATTTGTAACCCAAAACTTTAGTTAAGTTAAGTTTATTCCCCAAATCCCAAATCCCAAGGCCCAAGGGCCATCGCCCTGGCCCGGACCGGGCGGGCGCGCGCGTGTGGTAACTCCACTCACCACATGCCCACTAAAAGTCCTTTTGTCACACAACTCAAAGGGTATATAGAAGTGTAATGTATATAAACCCTTACACTACCTATTATTCTATCAATGTGGGACTCTTCACATTCTCTTTTGAAGCAACTCTTGAGTTTCCTTTACAAATATTTATTATAAACTCCAACAACCCCCACCCCCTTTAAACATTCATTATTAAAAGAAAAAGGCTAAATACAGAATGGTTCATTGTAGAACAAGATATACAATACTTTCTATCTATTGATCAGCTACTGTGTTATTGTTCATCCGAAATTTGTTATATTTGTTAGAGTAACTACGAGAATCACAAGAGTCACAAGACAATAATCTTCTAGTGTACGCGAAACACTTTCACAAAAGTCGTAGTATCCCAAATCCTATTTGTAGAATACGGGTAACACAGAATTCACTTTCGAGATACAAAGAATAAACAATAGTGACCACTATAAAATGAAAGCAAGTTTTTGGGAGATTTGCAATCATGAAAATTTCATATATGATCTTGAAAGTTTGAGTGCAAATATGAAAGAGATAGTTTTGCTCGATTTGAGAAAACTCCTCCACTGGATTGATCACCATTGATCAATATTTATAGTGTTACATATATTAGGAATAAGATAGTCCTATTATGATTAGGGAACCTATACAAAGTATATCTCTAGGAACAAAATATATCCTAAGTGTATTTATATTTTATCACAATTCACAACCCCACAATCGGAGTAGGAGGAGGACGAACACTGAGACTGGACTTAAACTCCAAGAATAACAGCCAGACCTTTTGGTGAAAATGTCTGCAAACTGATATCTAGTAGGAACATGCAACACACGTACTTGACCCAACACAACCTTTTCCAGAACAAAATGAATATCTATCTCAACATACATGTTTGGTGCGTTAGTGTTGTACTGGGTTGTGAGATAAATAAATAGCACTAACATTATCACAATAAACAATAGTTGTATGCCAGAGAGGACAATGTAACTCCAAAAGAAGATTAAGTAATCAACAAGCTTCCGCGACGACATTTGCGACGCCTCGATATCTTGCCTCAGCACTGGATCTAGAAAGAGTAGGCTGACGCTTAGACTGTCAAGAAATCAGGTTATCACCGAGAAAACAACAATAACCAGAAGTAGAACGACGAGTGTTATGACACTCGCTCCAATCAGCATCAGTATAAGTGACCAAGTGCAACTGAGTAGTAGGATATAAATGTAATCAATGATCAAATTCAATGGTTCCCCGAATATAACGCAGGACAGACTTTAATGCATTATAATGAGTCTCCCGGGGATCATGCATAAAAAGGCATACTTGCTGAATTGCATAAGCAATATCAGGACGAGTAAAAGTGAGGTACTGCAGAGCACCAGATAAACTACGATAATGAGTCTGATCTTCCACAGGAGGACTCGAATATGCACTAAACTTAGAGTTAGTGTCGATCAATAGGAGTCGATGCAGGTTTACATGTGCCCATACCTGCATGCTCCAAGATTTCTTGTGCATACTTTTTCTAAGAAAGAAGCATGTAGGAAGATGTACGAGTAACTGAAATACCCAAAAATAATTGATTGTCCCCAAATCAGACATAGAAAATTCAGATTTCAAGTGGACAACAATACAGTCCCGCAAACCATCAGAAGATGTGCATTAAAGTAATATCATCACCATAGAGAAGAAGATAAGCTATATCGTTACCCTGACAAAAAGTGAATAAAGAAATGTCACTCTGAGCAACAACAAATCACATCTGAAGAAGAAAATGCGCAAAACATTGATACCAATCCCGAGGAGCTTGTTTGAGCCCATAAAGAGCCTTGCTCTAATACCCCATATTTTCAAGTATTTATTTATTAATTAAAATATTTATTTTCTAAAATAAATATTTTAAGCAAAGGGTATTTTAGCAATTTCACTCGTTTTAAATTATTTTGGCGGAAGATGGCGCCAAAATTGGATTTGTTAAACTTTTGGTTTTAAATCCTAGTCAAAATTATTCCAAAAAAAAAAAAAAAAATTTTTTTTAGGCCATTATTTTTGACGGGATTGTGAAGTAAATGGGGGAGTTTTGTTTTCCAAATTTATGATGAAGGTTACAAATCTTGGTTTAATCTCCTAATTTATGGTGAAGGTTACAAACTCTTTAATTTTCAAATTTACCTATTCTACTCCTATAAATATTTCACACCTTTAGCCATCTTTTCCACACAAAAACTTTGGAGAATCCATACTTCAAGGTTCTTCTTTCTCTTCTTATCTATTCTAGTTTTATATTTCTTATTCAAGTTCTAATTCTCTTTGGGTTAAGAAAAGAAAAAGATTTTCATGTTTCTTACTCAAAAATATTATGCTCATGATAGGTTATTCATGTTTACATTCATGATTAAGTTCATGTGATAAGTATTATTAGATTTTTATTATTGGTTTGTTAGGAGATCGTTCAAGATTAAGACTAAGTGGATATACTAGTATACTTTTTGTGCAAGATCAAGGTACGTTATGTAGCTAGATCTTTTAAAATGTGGTTTATATGATAAAGTTGTTTATTGATTTTATTGGTTGGATTGGTTTAGAAATTTGGTTTAAAATGGTTACAATGTTTTATTATCACTCTTGAAAGTGAAAAGAAGGAATGATTATTATCAATCATTTTTATATAGAGGTTGTTATCCTTTTTGGAAAATTAAATTATTTTTACAAGGAAAGGTTGATTGGTTTTTATGAACTTTGAATGTTCAAAAAGTTGTTTATGAGGAAAGGAGGTTTATTCATGACTTACAAGTCATATTATTATTATTTCCGCTTGATTAATATCAAGAGATTCAAAGTCCACTTGTTGGCAATTATAGTTACCCCTTGATATAGCTCCGTGATGGGATGACTAGCTTGGGGGGTGTGCACACTTAGCAAAATAGAAGGGGAGATAAGAAGAGGAATTGTTTTCAGGATTATTTTTAATCCAAGTTGTTTGGAAAGAGTTTATTCTTAAAAGGTTATTCTTGAATTACTATTCAAGTGTTTGGAAAGAGTTTGTTCTTAGTTGTTCTTGAATTATTATTCAAGTGTTTGGAAGAGTTTGTTCTTAAAATGTTATTCTTGAATTATTATTAAGTGTTTGAAAATAGTTTATTCTTAAAGAGTTATTCTTGAATTATTGGTATGGAGTTTTCGAAATGAAAAATTATGACGAACTAACAAATGTGTTACTTATCTAGTACATTTCGTACTCAGTTTTATACTGACGCGTATTTCTTTTTTTCCTATTTGGCTTTGCCCTGTTTACCTTTTTGGTAAGCAGATTTGCAGGTGAATTTTGGATGTGCATGGGAGCATACTAGGAAGGGGATCTTCACCTAGATTAGAATGTTTCATTCATCTTGAGTTTGAGACAATATTTACTTTTATTAATAAAGAAGTATTATTATTTTTGGTTAAAGTCTTCCGCTGCAAGTTATTTTGGTTAGTTAGTAGTTGGTTGCCGAAAGCGTGTTAGTCACGTGGCGGTAATACTCCTAAATTACTCAAATATTATTTATTAAATTATTTATTTAAAAGTGAGTAATTTGGGGGTGTTACACTTGCGCAGACGACAAACATAATGAGGAAACCTCTTATAAACAATATCGGGTGGTTGATGCATATAAAATGTTTCCTGTAAGTCACCATGTAAAAAACCCTTTTTTACATCAAACTGATGAATAGACCAGTTTCGAGCCATAGCTAACCCCAACACTGTACAAATAGTAGCAGGGCAAACAACTGAACTAAAAGTTTCATCATAATCCACACCAACCTCTTCGACCTGACATCACAAACAAGACGAGCTTTGTGGCGTTGAAGGTCACCTTTATCATTTTCTTTGTGAGTATAAATCCACATGCAATTAACAATATTCACCCCCATAGGCCTAGGTACCAATTCTCATGTCCCTGTATTAATGAAAGCACTATATTCATCATGTATTGCCGCATTCCAATTCGGATCAGTTAAGGCGATTTTGTGAGATTCAGGAATAGGTGAACGATGTAGAGTTATAGGTGGGGCAATAATATGGAGGGCATATTTGGGATTAGGTTTCTGAATTCCAGCCATAGACCTGGTCTACATGGGATGGGGGGGAAGGCGCATGCCACGTGAGCCGAATACTAGGAAATCCACGCATGGGAGGTGGACTATACCGAGGCTTGAAATAGAGACGGGCTTGGGAGCGCATAGGAGATAAGTGGGGTGTGCTGTTGGGCCGAAGAATAGCGGGCGCGGGTGGTGGGTCTGGGGAGGATCCCAAGAATGGGCCTGGACTAGAAATAAAGGGACGCGAACTATATGCTGGACTGGGCTTGGGCGCGCGCAGCACGCAGTTAAGGAGGTGAGGGAAGCTGGGCCGGTTTATGGAAAGTGCGTTGGGCCATTTTGTGGAGCTTTGGGCTGCCAAAAAAGGGTAAAAGAAGGGGGCTGGGTCCCGAATCATCAAGGAAGGAGTAGTGAGGAGACCTGTAATGGGCCAAATCCCGAACAGGAAAAGAGTTCTCATCAAAAGTTACATGACGAGAAATAATGATTTTATTCGTGGTAAGATCTAGTCACCGATAACCCCGATGATTCAAGGGATAGTCTAAGAAGACACAAGGAGTAGATCGGGGAGCTAATTTGTAAGGAGTGGTAGCTGTTAAATTAGGAAAACAAAGACACTAAAAAACCCGAATATGGTCCTAAGAGGGGGTGATGTGAAATAATATTTCAGCAAGAAGGATATTATTTAGTGTCTTAATAGGTAAGAGATTAACAAGATAGGTGGCCGTTTGTAAAGATTCTACCCAATATTGAGGACGAATAGAAGCATGACATAAAAGAGTACGAGACATATTATTTAGATTTTTGATCATGCGTTTAGCTTTTCCATTTTGTGATGAAGTATATATGAGGGCAAGAAAAGCGAAAAAAATGCCATGTTGGACACAGAATAATTTATAAGGGCTATTATAAAATTCCCTACCATGATTACATTGGAAAGTTTTAATGGGACGTTCAAATTGTATCTGGACATATTGGCGAAAATCACTAGTGGAAAAAAACGGAAGGGCTGCAGTCAAAACAGGCCTAAGGGTTGCGTTTTTGGCCAGCAGCCCTTCACTAAAAGTGAAGGGTTGCGTTATAGGCCCAAAATCGCACCCCTTCCATATTGGAAGGGTTGCGGTTTTGGGCCTAAAATGCAGCCCTTCTTTGTACAAAGGGCTGCGGTTTTGACCATAACCGCAACCCTTTTGACTCCAAAAAAAAAAATTGGCAATTTTTTACTCCTAAATATATCAAGAATTTACAATAGGAAAAATCAAAAAAACGAATCAACAAACAAACAAAACGAAATTATTTATTAACCATCAACAAGAACATCAAATTACAATTAACAATAAAAAAACACAATTTAAGGCACTAACTTTTAAAAAACGAACAACAATAATAGTCGAAATTATATATCAACAAGAACGAACGAAAATAAAAAACGAAATTATTTTGTGGGAGTTCGACCGACGACAGTAGCATCCACGAAGCACTTCCGGAAAATCTAGAAATAAATTGCCTTTTATCCACGAAGCACTCACTCTGCAATTCGATATCGATTCAATATTTTATGCTAACAACTAAAATCGAAAACTCAGCATCAAATGAAAAGCAGAAGAACAAAAGGATTTCAATGGCGCAAAAAAATTAACGAATTATAACTAGTGTGAAGTAGAGAGAGAAACCTGATGATAATCTTCAGAAGGAACGATTAAAGCATGAAGAGGAGGAAAGTGAGAAGCCATTAAAGATCTGAAAGTTGAGAGTTTGTCCGCCAATTTTTGCTATTGGTACAAAACTGTGAATGAACAAAGTGTGACGGAAGTATCCTTGGATAAAGTCGCCGATTTGAGGAGGAGGACGGGGAGAGAAAAGGTGGGCTGCTGGTGGCGGGCGTCGCGAGTGCCGGCGGCGTGGTGTTGTAGCAGTGGACGTGAAAGAGAAGAGGGAGGGTGAGAGAGAAGAGGGAGAACGAAGGAGGCTTGAGAGAGAAAAGGGAGTTTAAATTTGTGAGAAACCCTTAAAGCCCCATCAATTCTTTTTAAATTAAAGTTATATTAATAAAAAGCCCATAAATGGCTGCGTTTTCAAAAAATCGCAATCCTTTATTACTTATAGGGTTGCGGTTTTCGGCTAACCGCAACCCTTCACTAAAAGGGTTGCGGTTTTCAGCTAACCGCAATCCTTCACTATTAAGCACTGCGTTTTTAGAAAAACGCAACCCTTTCATCGCAGCCCTTTCATTTTTTTTCCCCTAGTGAATGGAGAAAATGTTGATGACGTCATATTTAAATTTTAGAGGGATAGTTCACACATAATGACTAAAATCATCCAATAGCACTAAATTAAATAATATTTATGACCATGAGAATTACGAATAGGAGAGGTCCATAAATCAGAATGAATAATATTAGAAGTAGAATGAGTAGTACTATTAGATTGGTGAAACGGCAAACGATGTACTTGACAAGAATTGCAAAAATCATAGGCTGATCCTTATGACAATGAATTATATCTCTATTCCTAAGAAAGCTTAAAACTAAGGATCCTGGATGTCCAAGGCGATCATACCAGGTAGTGGAGGATGTGTCCGTGAGGGCGGTGGCTAGACAGGTAGAGGGTGATGGTTGAGTGGTGGTCACCGAATAAAGCTCTCCCGAACTATAGCACATTGCTATTATATTCCCCGTACGAAGGTCCTTCACAGAAAAATCATAAGGATCAAATTCAATGGAGACATTATTATTAGATGTAAATTTTCGAACACAGATTAAATTGTTGATTATTTGTGGGGCAAAAAAAACATCACGGAGGGCTAAGGGTGGGTGAGGAGTAGGTAAGGATGACTGACCATTACCATGAACCGGAATGCGATGAGCATTACCAACTAGAATATGATCAGGAGTGCTTAAATTAAATAGGGGCATAACAGTATATGATGAGTTTCTAATATGAGCCGTTGCACCAGAATCCATATACAATGAATTATCCCGAGGAAGATTCATCGTTGCAAAAACGTTGCCCAATTCAGTGGGATTCATAAATGGGCCATATTCCGGATATGTAGCATAAGTGGCTTGGTGAGCTTGTTGCGTCTGGTGCGGGAATATGCATGCGGCATAGCGAGATGCGCGGGGTGCAAAGCCGAGGTGTACTACTGGGGATACAGAGCTAGGCCTAGGGCCCAACCCCATGTTGGAGCCTGGTACTATTGCGGTGTCGGGCCAACCCATGAAGCGGGGCCTTGTGGTATATATGGGTTGTTGTCTAGGGGTAGTAGCTGGGCACCACGACCACGGCCCCTGCCGTTGCGACCAACCCGACCGCGGCTGTGTCCGCCACCACCACGCTGGTTGGACTGCGGTGGTGGGGCAGTGTGGTTGTGGTGGCGGATGATTGTCCTTGGGCGACAAACGTGGAGGACTAAGGGGCCGAATCTTGTGCCAGATGGGTTTTAAAATATGCCGCAAGTGCACGGTGTCTGTTTAGTAGAAACTGGCAAATACGGGTCGATCCACAGGGTGATGAGTTCTACAGATTTATGCTTAATTATTTAACTACACTTCAAGAGAGAAAAATTGATTGAAGAATTAATAACTGAACTAGAATAAACTAGAACACAAAATGATATAAGTTTATCAAATAATTAATAACCTAGGGCAATTGATCGGTCCACCATGCTTATACCAATTTAATCACTACAATATAGTTTAACAATACTTAGATTGAGGTTCGAATAAATAGAGTATTAAGTGAATCCTTGGTCAGGCATTAACAATAACTCTTAGATTAACATATGCAAGTACGATCGCTCAACATAATCAAATCTACCTATTGTAACAAGCCTCTAATGAATACGATATTTCGATTCTAATTCTTATTAGCTAAACATAACTCATGATATTGCACAATTATATGAATTAAAACAAGCATAACAAATCAATAGGAATTATTCTAATTCAACTCAAATAACTAAGAACTTTAAACCACAATAAAAAAGGTATAAACATGGCTTCCCTCTCTAAGCCCTAGAAATAAACTACTCACTCATGATAATAATAAACTCAATAAACATAATCAAAGTAAAAGAATTCATTGAATTAAACAAAGTAAAGAGGAATAACGAATGATTGAGCAACAATGGAAACGAAATCAAAGATCTCTATAATCACTAGTAGAATAATTGATTATTGTTGCGGTGGTATTGCTGCGGTTTTGCCCATACGCAGCAATATATCATGTAAAAAGAGAAGGTAAAATATAAAATAAAGATATTGCTATGGTTTCGGCCAAAAACCGCAGCAATATGGTTTGAACGGAAAATTTTTGAAGAAAAGTTAACTTTTTGACTAGACATATTGCTGCGGTTTTGGAAAAATACTGCAGCAATATATTAAAATAATACAAAAAAATAATATTGCGGCGGTTCCTTTGAACACCCGCAGCAATATGCGTCTTGTTTACATAAATGGCCACGCGACCCACTTAGGGTTCATAACAACCATTTCAAAACGTTGGTCAGTCGTCTTCCCCACTCTCCTCTTCCTCTCTCTCCTCTTCCTCTCTCATCCTAACTCCTTTGATTTTCCAAAAACCTCTGATTCGCTGCCAAAACTCCTCTGATTCGCCGGCTCTTCGTCTCAGAACACGAACT
The DNA here is from genome assembly GCF_026745355.1 of Beta vulgaris subsp. vulgaris. NCBI lineage: Eukaryota > Viridiplantae > Streptophyta > Magnoliopsida > Caryophyllales > Amaranthaceae > Beta > Beta vulgaris. Next base: position 13,771,472 of record NC_079207.1, read on the forward strand.
CCTCTGATTCGCCGGCCAAAACTCCTCCAAACATGAAAACTCCTTTGATCGTCGCTTGACTCCTTCGTCGGCCGTTCGAACCTCGTCGCTCGACTACTCGTTCGTCGGCTATGGTTCGCTCGACAAGTCGTTCCTCGGATGTGGTTCGCTCGACAAGTCGTTCGTCGGCTATAGTTCGATCGACACTTCGTTCGTCGGCTGTACGTGGTTCGCTCGACAACATCCTCGTTTGACGACCGTTCACCGACTGCAATTTTTCATCGTGATTTTCTGGCCATCGGATGGATTCAAGAGGCCGACGACAGTTTTTGAATTTTTTAGTTTGTTTTTTTCCTTTTTTTTCGATTTTCAGATTTTTATTTTTTATTTGTAATATATTTTTCTGCTATTTTTTTGTTTTGTTTATTTTTTCTGCTATTTTTTTGTTTTGTTTATTTTTTCTGCTATTTTTTTGTTTTGTTTATTATTTCTGCTTTTTTCGATTTTCAGATTTTTAGTTTTTGAATTTTCTGCTATTTTTTCGTCACTTGATCTTTATCTACATTTTATTTTCTCATTGATGTCTTGGTTAAAATAATTAATTCATGCTGTTTTTTAGTTTTTTCATTTTAGTTTCTTAATATTTTTTAGTTTCGTATGTTTTTAGTTTTAATTTGTTGCCTAGTCTCTTCATTTCAGTTTTCTAATTTTTTAGTCTTTTTTTTTCTCTGATTTAGTTTCTCTTTTGTATTTGGTGTTTGAAACAGTGCATTGTTGTAGATATGTAACATATTATAATTGTACTATAACTACAAAAAATTTACGCCTTGAGAAATGAATTTTTTTTTTAACCTGCCCATGGTCTATTGCTGCGGTTTCTTCCTAAACCCGCAACAATAGACCTGTTTTTTTAATATTAAAATAATATATGTTGCTGTGGTTGTACCTAGAATTTTTTTTTAACCTGCCCATGGTCTATATGTTATAAAACCGTCTAAAAAAAGGCAAAAATAGCGTCCCGAGAAACCGCTCGGTCGGGCGACGTTGATTGAGAGTTATGACAGAAAAGCAAAATTCGCCAGGTCGGGCGCGTAAGCGATTTTCTCCATTTGGTCGCCTGGTCGACTGGGCGAAGTGAGTATGGTAGCAGCTCAAGTTTCGTGACTTGCTGGTATGTTTATTATCCTGAAAAATAGCCTTCAACTTGTCCCAAAGAGCTTGTGCGGAATCCCCACGGTAAAGAACAATCTGTAATAGATCAGCAAAAATTGTTCCGTAAATCCATTGTTTAACAATGAAATCAAGACGCGACTATAACGCGTCAGAAGGGTGTTTGGTGTTAGTATTTATGTGATCAAAAAACATTAAAGGCGTGGGCATGTCACTCAAACAACTCAACCCAATTTGAATAGTGAACTTTCTCACGATTAAGAATAAAAGGGATACAATGCTTAATGTTTGTAACAGATAGTGCAGGGTGGAATTCTGTGTTAGGCGGGTCGGTTTTAGAGTTGTCGGGTTGGTCCGTAGGTGCCATGGCGCGGCAGAAGCAAGTGGCGCACAAGAAACCTAGGTGGCGCACAAGGTGGACGAGGCGCAGGAAAGAAAAAAATTCCAGAGAAAACCTATAGCTGTAAAACCATGCTAGATTTGGGAAAACTCCTCCACTGGAGTGATTACCATTGATCAATATTTATAGTGTTACATCCTAGGATAGTCCTATTATGATTAGGAAACCTATACAAAGTATATCTCTAGGAACAAAATATATCCTAACTATATTTATATTCTATCAAGTTTCTTAACATATCCTTGATCATCATATGAGTCATTATATGTGTGTGTGTGTGTGTGTGTGTGTGTATATATATATATATATATATATATATATATATATATATATATCCATGCTATAACGCTTCAGAAAAATCGAAAATAACCAACGCAAAGCCGCGAGTAATCGTCAGATAATACGCGAAACAATGCGAAACAGTACCATGTCGTGAGGTGTGACATGCCTCGTGAGTCACGAGTTGCCGAACTGCTTACCGTAGTGAGGCACGATGTTGGTCGCAGGGTGCTACCAGTCACTAACTCGTCGAGTTGAGGATGCTTTCCTCACCGGATCAGGTCGCGAGGTGTGACTCTCTGCTGCCCTCTATTCCTTTCGATATTCAGCAAATTCATGTGACAGAACGTAAGAACAAACCACGTCACTCATATAGCATATAATATTTCATACATTGTTTGAATTACGACACCATAACCAAGCGAGTCAAACAAATATATCATAAATTAAACCTTACTTTCTACTCTAAATCTCTAACAATATGCATATCCAGTATTTGTATGGTCATACAAAAGGCTATGTATATATACATCCATAGTTTTTTTTTGTGTTCATCCAAAATTCCTTCTATGTACACCCTTGAGGTTTCACAATATTCACTTGGTACCCTTGTGCTTTCAACAATTGACCTGGTGCCCCTGAGGTTTTTAAAAATCACCAGAATACCCTTAATGACTAACGACCGTCAACTGTAGCCATTAAGGCTAAATCAACCAAATTACCCCTAACTAACCTAATTAATACTAATTAATCCTAATTAACTCTAATTAAACCTAATTAATAACTTTAAACCCGAATTAACCCCCCTCTCTCTCCCTAACCCCTAACCCTATCACCTGACCCCCACCCACCCTAATGTCCTAACCACCCAAACCCTACCACCTCTCCTCACCCCACCCCTGCAGCCCCCACCCTGCAGCGACAACACCGCCAACCCGACCCCAGTAGCCGTCAACCCAGCGTCGACCCCAGCCTCGACCCCAGCCCCTACCCCAACCCCGACCCCACTTCATCGTCAACCCAACCCCACCATCCAGCCCCTAACCTCATAACCAACGTAACCAACACTTACCCACAACAACTCCACCTCGAAGAGGAGAGAGAAAACACGAACACAGGGAAGAAACACAGCCACCGACGACGAAATAGCAACAACAGCGGCGACCGCACGATGGGAGTGAGGGAAAGCTCTGGCGAGCTTGAGAATGTCGGTGAGCTGAGAGGAAGAGAGGTGAGAGAGAGAAACTGGGCTAGGGTTTTGGGGTTTCTCACGGGAAAAAAGAAAGAGAGGTGCAAGAGAGAAAACTCGGCTGCGGCAGTGGAGCGGAGGGGCAGAGGTGGGGGCTGGTGGAGGGGTGGGGGTGGGGGTGGGGGTGGGTGGAGGGGAAAAGGATGGGTGGGTCAGGATTCAAACACTTCAATGAGGTTGGAATAAACATCAAAGAAATTGAAGAGAGAGAAATCAAGTCAAAGTGAGAGAAGGAAATCTAGTTAGAGGTATAGGCGCAAGCGAAGCAAAGAGTGGAGGGTGGTAGTTTTAGTAGTAGTGGAGCAGTGGGAGGTAGAGGTAGTGGTGTTGGTGTTGTTGTGGCGGAGAGAGGGGTGGAAATGTTGGCAATCGTCGAATCCTAAATTCTCACAAACCAGAGGGGTAAATGGTGAATAAATTTTATAACAGAAACTTAACGGCAGGGGAAAGCCATGTATTTTTAAAAACCTCAGGGGCACTAGGTGAATTGTTGAAAACGCGAGAGTACCAGGTGAATATGGTAAAACCTCATGGAAACCTGGTGAAAACCGAATTTTATTTATGTACATCCAATTTAATTAATATTGTTCGTACGTATATCCATTATTTTGTTTTGTACATCCACGGTACATTTTCGTACATATTTTCATACAAAATTCATTTATGTACAGGTACATCAATAGTTTTGATTGTGTTCATCCAAACTTACTTTAATGTACCTCCATCGTGTTGGTTTTGTCCATCCTTCCTAATTGTTCATACATCCAAGCTAGATTTTCATGAATTATTTAAAAAAAAAAAGCATGAGCAAATAAGTCATTTTAGTGGTTTGCTCCCTACCGAATTGTTCTTAGTACAGTCGGACTCTTATTAGTGCCCTGCTCTCCGATTTGGTTCACTCTATTGAGCAATGGGTGAACATTTAAACATTATGAGGGAAATGGAAGGATTTGTTTTCTTTGTAGAAAAAAAAAATTTATTGTTGATTTAGTTTAATTCATATATCTAACTTTATTAGCTATTTAGCTAGAATTAATGACTCTTAATAAGTTCGAGGTTATCTCTATTATATAAGGGAAGGGAGGAGCAATAGTGTCCTCTTTTGAAATGCCTATTTTGCCCCCTTTCCCTTTCTAAATTACAAAAGGAATGTCAAAATCAAAATCGACACTCAAAGAAAACTACCGAAAATTAATTTACAACACTCACTCACAAATCACTTAAAAGAAGAAACTTTACAAATCACTCATACAATTGAGAAAATCACGTTATAAAAATCACGCAAATCACTCAAATAATCAGGAAATTTATTAAAACTTAAAAACATACAAACTAAAACTACTAACCTAGAACGTCAATACATACAAAAACATTTACAAAAATTTACTTACAAATCACTATTCTCAAGAATCATTCACAATTAATGGTGGGCCATGATAAAAAAATAGAGGTGTATTTGTAGTGAAATCAGTTAGAAGTTAGACAAGGAAAAAAATTATTTACTTTTTTTATAGTGTTTCCTATATATAATAAAACTTTTACATATATTTGGACCTATCTTTTTCTATTATATAATAGCGATTAATTATCAAGGTAAAAAGGTTTATGTAAAATATCATTCAAGAATTAAAGTACAACATATCTCTATTATATAAGGGAAGGGGGGAGCTATGGTGTCCCCGAATGAAGAGACTATGTTACTAAATTACAAATTTACTTACAAATCAAGGGGCTTCAAACAAAAATACCAAAAATATAATTATAACAATCACTCACAAACTACAACCTATGAAAAAATTGACTTGAAATCAAAGTGTCCACTTTCTTTACAATTTATGAAGTACTGTACTTAATTCAAAAATCAACTAAAAAATTATAATATTAGAAATCATAAATAAATTCAATAAAATTTCTATTTTGTTCATAGAATTTAACTTTGAAAAGTAAAAAAAAAAAAAAAAAAGAATGGTGAGAGACTTAAGTGACAGAAACTAAACCAATCAAATTTTGCAACTAAAAACAATTATACTTCGTATGTCTAATGTTCAAATTTTGACTCTTATGCCGAAGGAAATCGAGTTTTTGTTTTGAAAAAAATTCGAGCACGCATTGCGTGCAAAAAATTCTAGTTTGAAAAAAGGGATCCATATATAATATATATGGATTAAGTAGATTGGGCAAGTAAATTTTCGATATAAGATAACAAGAATATTCGATTTATCAAATTATCAACATGGTATATAAAATAATTATTTGAGAATGGAAAAATTTTAGTTGCGGATCTTGGTAAAAAAAAAATGAGTAGCCAAGGTTTGAAACTCCAACCTCTCGTTTAATACAAGTACCTTCAAAATATATCTTAGAACATTTTTTAAGTATAATTTATTTTAAATAATTAATAGTTGTAAGAAAATTCGAGGTCTCAACCCTTGCAATGACTAGCATGCTTGCGTTTAATTTATCTTAATACATGCACATATAGACTTTCATATTTTCCAATACCAATTTTGACCATCCATATCTTTAATTATCTACTAGTAAAAATTATAATTTAAGTATTTTAAAAATATATATTGAAAATAATCTCACAACTTTTACATAATATTCCCTCCATTCCATAAAATTCTTCCCATTTTCCATTGAGAGTGTTTCAGAAAGTTCTCCCTATATTTACTTTATCTTATTTTTGGCTTATAAGATTATTCTACTACCTACTTGCCCCACGATCACTTATTACCGTATCTCACAACCACATAATCTCTCCTACTATGAAACACTTACTATGTTAACAATAATAAGTGACTCACTTGCATATTCTCTTTCCACTTTTTTATTGCCTTTTGGAGTTACATCAAATGGGTAGAACTTTATGGAACAAAGTTACTAACATTAATTATAGTAAACTAGATTCAAATGCACGCAATATGTGTTTCAAGCAGTGGCGGATCCAGCGTGGGTTCAACTGAACCCACGCGGATCCGGGACAAAAACAAGAAAACTGGGTAAAAACGGAAATATGATATATATATATATATATATATATATATATTATATATATATATATATATATATATATGAAACACAACGTCTAATGTAATTGGAAGGTAGGTTAGCTCAGCGGTAAAACATGTTCTAATGGTTGTTTTCTGCTCAATGGTCGTAGATTCGAATCTCGCGATCAATATCTGTTTTGTCTTCTCTTTTTTTATTTTTTTGTCCTCCACTCACTCTTCCCTTTAGGCTTAGTAGGTACTGCATAATATCACTGAAAGCAGTATTTTTTGTCCTCCACTCCAACCTTTACTCCTTTAGGTTTACTAGTTACTACATTATATAATTGGTAAATTGGAAGGTAGGTTAGCTCAGCAGTAAAACATGTTCTAATGATTGTTTTCTGCTCAATGGTCACAGGTTCGAATCTCGCGATCGGTATCTGTTTTGTCTTCTCTTTTATATTTTTTTGTCCTCCACTCTTCCCTTTAGGCTTAGTAGGTACTGCATAATATCACTGAAAGCGGTATTTTTTGTCCTCCACTCCAACCTTTACTCCTTTAGGTTTACTAGTTAATATATTATGTACTTGGTCTTTTTTTTTTTCCTTTTTTCAGTCCTCCCTTTTTTTTAATCTCTCTTTTTTATCTATAAATCTCTCCCTTCCACCAAGTATAAATATAGTAAAAGGTTTGAATTTGGTTAAACTCTATTATTTTTTTTGTCTACATCATGTTTATGCTAGCTAGTTGTTAAACTTTCATATTTTGTTATACATATACATGCAATATGCATATATATAGTTTTAACTTTTAATATTTAATTGATAAGTTAATTCAATAAAAAAAAATTGTAATAGTTAATACTCGATTCGTAGTTTGTAAAATTTTGTAACTTGTTAAAAAAGTGAGAGTCTTTCATTACTATAAGAAATTAGTTGCCATATTTTTTTAATGATGTAATTAATAATGTTTTTGCTAAGTATAATTGTTGAAAGTTTAATTTTTTTTACTTTCCATTAAAAAATTGTAACTCCAAATAGAAAAAATTAATTTGAAATTTATATTAAAATTATTCCGAAACCACGCGGCCTAATTCCTAGATCTGCCACTGATTTCAAGTTATAAAAACACGTAAAATAGTCATAGAATATTAACATTAAAATTTCGTAAAAAAATAAAGGTCATTAAAGGTATTTACAGAGTTAGCTTATATAATAGAAATTAGGTTAAAATAATAATCGAAATTAATAAATAAATAATACAAAAAGTCTAAACTGTCGCATGTATAAGATCCACCACATGGGAAAAGATATGTGGCTTTTTGCGGGAGGGGATAAGTTTCCAAAAATGTGCTTAAATTTGGCAAAAAGGCAATTTATATAAGATCAGATATGCGTGGGCCGTGTGACCAATAAAGTGGTTTATTATGCTTAGTCAATACCTACAATATAATGCAGTTAATTAGCTTTAAAAAAAACCTTAAGGGTTATTTTCAAACAAAGTTTTGGGTAATTTTCTTGGACAATATCATCCTCATGCTTTGGTTAATTGTTATGAAGTAGGATATGGTGGGTAGAAAATTCTCCACTCTTCAAATCGTCAAATCTCCTGGTATTATAAGTGTGTTTATCATTCACTCAAGACCTCAAGTAATGTGACCATATGTTCTGTTTTACAACTATTATTACTAACTTTAAATTATATATATTAAAGAAGATTCTAATTAGACCAGATAGACTACAAAGAAATTAGCTTAATTCAAAAAGATTTATACCAGATCCAATTAAAACACCTAAAGCTAAAGCATGACCATAGTGATTAGAGGTGTTGCTCGACTCGTGCTCGTTAAATTTCGAGTCGAGCTGCTCACGACTAGCTTATTTAAAGTTTCGATTTACCTTGAATTCTAGGCATTTGATTATTATATCTTTATTTTTTTACAATTTTTTTCCTTTTATACTAGATGAATATATTTTTGTTGAGTACGTGTTAATGTATTTCTTTATTTTAAAGAGAATAATTGAAAACAATTGAGTTGCCCGCAAGGTTTGAGCTTAATCGAACGAGCTCGAGCTAACTCGAGCCGACCTTTGACCGAGTCAAATCCGAACTGCTCAATTCGATTAGCACCCCTAATAATGACGGTGTGAAGGGATGAAAGAGACAACTACGAGAAATGTGGAAAAACTAGAGTTAAAATGACTAGAATCAGATGACACAAGAAAGTCTCCATAATTATTAATTCATTACAAATTATCACAAGAGCCCCTACATGAAGATATGACACAAAAGCCAAATTGATCAAACTCGAGAGAAACATAGTTGATCAGTTGTAATTTTTCACTAAAATAACGATTTGTATTATTTGAGAGACTAACTTGACAATTTTGTACAGAAGATTTTTTTGACTTAAAAAGGATACACCCAAAGTATAATAGTATATGTTGATTAAAGAACTCGAGCATCGCTTGAGAAAAATTATAGATATTTGCCCTAAAGAGCTGAACTCGCAGGGTATTCATGAATAAGATTCTGGTGTAAATAACATTAAAATTCATCAGAAGCATTAGTTAACGTTTGCTCGAATATCCTTTTAATACAATTAACCTTCCTACAATCCTAACTTTACAACTATACTACAAGGCTAATTGTATTTCTACTATCTACATGAGCATGAATATAAACTTCTCACATGTACACAGTACCCCTACTACTAGCAAAATAAACATGGGGCTTCACCACAGTTGAGGATGCTGTCTATGGTAGGATACCAGGTTCAATCCCCCATATGTCTCTGGCATACTGGTGAATAGTTCTGTCGCTGCTGAACTTTGATGAACCAGCCGTGTTCAAAATTGACATTCTAGTCCATGTCTGATGCCAATCAAATATCAATACAGGTGGTGTGAGATAACTAGAAATTTCGATACTAGTAATTCCTACTGATTATGATTACTACTATCATAAAGTTGACATTAGAAAGTAGCAACAGCAGCATCATATCAGCAATTGATGAAGGTAAAGCCTTGACATTGATAGTTTTCTCTCAAGGAGCCAAGGAGGAATCAAAGTTCATAGCATATCCCTACTAAAAAAGCCACTGTACCACCAGAGTTATCTGGTACACCATGACGAAAATTACAACAGCACAACCATCCAAGGTACCATCATGAAAGTCCTTGCATGCATAATTTGTTGTCACATTATCTAAACTTCTCATAATTAAGAATATAACATACATGATCCTATTTAAGGCCCTTCGCGATAGTTAAGTCAATTATATCCTCTGCCCATTACTTAATTTAGTAATGGCATGTTTGCACCAAATGTATTACAAGTCCAGGTAAGTGTCAGACATTTCTGCACTTCTCGGTATTATAATTTATATGGAGAAATTCTATGACTTGATCAGGGAGGGAATAATTTTTTATTGTTTCTGGTTCTTTATGCATTTTGTTTAAAGACTAAGCATCTATCAACTATGAACTATGAAGGATGTTAGAAAAGATCTTCTAAATCCAAAGTCAAGTAAATTACAGAGTCAAAGAAACTTACATTCTGATCACGGTATGCCTCGTCAACCTTCTCCTGGCATTCTATGTAGCTGGGGAAGTCCTTGCCAACAAGGAAGTAGTCACCTCGACCATAGCCTTCGTTTCCTTCAAGTGAACTCAGCAACTCATTGTAATTGTACGGACCAAATACCCCGCTCCTAACATATTCCTTTACTTCTTCAAACCGTGGATCAGGCACAAACTACAAAGAAACATAGCTATTATTCTGTGTCTCACTTTTCCATGTTAACATCGGTTAGTCACCAAGGAAGTACTTGAAGACAACGTTTAATATTGAATGTGGAAGGGACTCGACATGTATGAGCAAAAAACAGAAAAGTACTACTCGTATATGCACTACTTTACCTTCCCCTCGGCTCTTTCTTTCCTAAGGCCAGCAACTTCAGGAGCTTCAACGCCAAAAAGAAAAAAGTTCTCCTCTCCCACTTCTTCCCTTATTTCAACATTAGCCCCATCCAGAGTACCAATCAACAGACAGCCATTCATTGCAAACTTCATATTGCTGGTTCCACTAGCCTCCATTCCAGCAGTACTGATGGGTTAAACATCAACAGAGTTCACTTAGTATATTGATAGAGAATAAAATGGGAGGGACACTACAGCCAAGAGAAACACATGGCTATTTGGTCCTGCCAAAGATCAGAATGAAGGATCTTCACAAGCAATGCATTTATCACATTCAAAGTGAATTCGACCACGAAAACGTTCCGATGTGATCAATTTTTCATAAGGATATTGAATAGTTACAGTTAAACGGTAAGCGTGGGATAGGGTAGTCATAAAACCTTGACCAATGTACCTTGCTGCACGTATTGTTTGTTGACCATAATTGATGAACTTTACATTGCCACACCATAACAGGATCAAGAAAAAGTAATCTTTATTTTCAGAAGCTACTTCTGTACAGTGCTTCAGGGAAGTGCGTTTAACAATTTCAATATATTGTTACACAGGTGGGATATACTAAATATAAACTATAAGCTTACACATCCCTCTTTCGTGTGTTACACTGTGTAGTTATTAGAATCTAATGGTAGAATGCAACTGCGCAAGTAACTACAACATGAAGATTAACTCCTCTCCATTCATCTAAGGCTAAAAAATGACGAGCTTACACCTGCTGAATCATCAAAACGAGCTTGGCTGGCTAGTAGTAAGTAAAAAAAACTTAACGCAGATCTTCCAATCATGTAGGCAAAGCTAAGGGGACCCACAGAAGCTTCCCTTCACCCCCAACAACAACAACAAAACGATTTTGACAGCCAATAAGAAATTTCTTCAAATATGCTTCTTTTCTTCCATGGTCCCTCTTTTGCTAGGTAACCCTCAAAAATATTTATGACATTTACATGGTCCCTCTTCTAAGGTTTTATTTATTATTATTATGGTTTTTTCACCAGGTACCCCTAAGGTTTCACAATATTTGCCTGGTATCTTTGCATTTTCAACAATTCACCTGGTGCCCCTGAGGTTTTGAAAAATACATGGCTTGACCTTGCCGTTAAGTTTCCGTTACAAACTTTATTCACCATTTACCCCTCTGGTTTATGAGAATTTATGCCAACATTTTCACTCTCTCTCTCCACCACAGCAACACCAACACCCCTACCTTCCACTTTTGCATCACCAGTAAAACTACCACCCTCCACTCTTTGCTTCGTCGGCGCCTACGCCTCCAACTGGATTTTCTTCTCTCACTTTGCCTTGATTTCTCTCTTCAATTTTTTCGTTGTTGATCCTAACCCCATTGAAGTGGTTGAATCCTAACCCACCCCCACCCCTCCCCTCCACCACCCCCCCACCCTTCCGCTTCCCCTCCACCACCATCCCACCCCCTCCCCTTCCCTTCCACCAGCCCCCACCCCTCCTCTTCCCCTCCACCAGCCCCCACCGCCTCCCCTCCACCGCCGCTTCTCTCCCGCACCTCTCTTTCTTTTCCCGTGAGAAACCCCAAAACCCCAGTCGAATTTTCTCTCTCGCACCTCTCTTCCTCTCAGCTCGTCGGCATCCTCAAGCTTGCCGGAGCTTTCTCTCACTCTCATCATGCGGTCATCGCCTTGTCGTTGTTGTTGTTGTTTCGTTGTCGGTGGCTACGTGTGGTGCAATTGGTCCTGTTTCTTCCCTCTGTTCGCGTTTTCTCTCTCCTCTTCGAGATGGAGTTGTTGTGGGTGGATGTTGGTTACGCCGTGCTGAGGTGTGACTCATTGGTGTTGTGGTTGATATGTGTTGCGTGGTGCCCCTGGGTTAACGGTGAGCTGGGGTCGGGGCTGGATGGCGGTGCTGGGTTGGCGGCTACTGGGGTCGGATTGGCGGCGCTGGGGTGGGGTTGGCAATGCTGCCGCTGCTGGGCGGGGGCCGCAGGGGTGGGGTGAGGGGAGGTGGTGGGGTTTGGGTGGTTAGGATATTATGGTGGGGTGGGGTCAGGTGGTGGAGTTAGGGGTTAGGAAGAGAGATAGGTTAATTAGGGTTTAAAGTTCTTAATTAGGTTTAATTAGAGCTAATTAGGATTAATTAGTATTAGTTAGGTTAGTTAGGGGTTAATTTGGTTGCTTAAACCTTAATGACTAACAGAGTTGACGGTCGTTAGTCATTAAGGGTATTGTGATGATTTTTCAAAACCTCATAGCCCCACGTGAATTGTTGAAAACGCGAGGGTACCAGGTGAATATTGTGAAACCTCAGGAGTACCTGGTTAAGGTGGGTCGTGGTGGAGGCTTAAGGTCAGAGGCTTTACCTCTATGAAAACCAAGCCTTTGAATATAAAGTGAAGATCATAAACATGTCTTGAAAAGAGTGGTCTGGTGTGCTTATGGATGTGCTTGTTTCAATTGTGTACATATTCTGAGTACATATAATGAACATAACTAAGAGCTTCATATATCACCCGACCGCTGAGCATGTATGAAAGCAAATTACCTTATATGCTGGGAGAGCTCACTGCCAGGAATAAGCACTTCAGCAACACTAACATTGTAATCGGGGACAAATACAACCTAAAGAGGAAGGGAATAGGATTACACAGTCGTACACAAAGTTAAAGAGAAAAGAGAGGAAAGAAAAGGTGAAGCTACCAGACATCAAACTCAAGTAAGAAATTGACACAACGTTGGCTGTGAACCTTCAAAGATAAGTTGAGTATCATGATAAATATCAAGTTGATCACTTACCAAACAGAGCATCAGAAGAGATGAAGAACCTGAGTGAACAAAGTGCAAGTCTGCCAATAGGCAAGAACTTACATCTAATATTAACCCAGTTCCCAATGCCTCTAAAGACGTTTCTTGCCTTGGGCAGGGTAAGTGAGGGTGATATATACGTAACTTTACCCTGCAATAACTTCAAGACCATTTCTCATCCATCTTTTATCCGATTGATAGTAAATAAATTGAGCATTTAATATAGTTACTATCACCGATAATCAATGACCATCTACGGCTTTACAGTAATGAGAAGCACAGACAATTTAATGAGCCATAGATAACTCTGACCTTGGACAATGTAGCATACAAGTCAAATTCACTAAGAATTTTACTTGGACGATCTAGTACTTGTTAAATCTGTGAAAATTAAATCACGCATACTTCGAGAATTATGTTTATGATGATGAGACTACGTATGCTCAATGGACAATAGCAATACATGATGAGAATAATAGATTAACAAATTAACAGAACAGTGAACTGTACCTTCAAAAGATCACCTATTTCAGGATCATTATTTACAGTGGCAGCTACATCTGTAATGAATTTCACAATCCTCTTGGCTTGATAATATGTGGCAAATGCTTTGCCACCAAAGATGCACACTCTAGGCACGTATCTCACAGCCCTTTCCTCAGGAGCCATTTCTTTCATCTTCTTATAACGGTAAACAATACCCAAAATGTTCAACAATTGGCGCTTGTACTCATGAATACGTTTCACCTGAGATATTAACAGAGTCACAATCTCGAGAAGAATAAAAAATGCTTCATAACACATGTATTTAACCACCACGGACCATGTTTATGTACAGGATCATTGCATACTTGTGGTTTCATACTGCTAATGAACTTGAATAGCAAATTTGAGCTACACTCATATTCGTCCTGGGAGTGTCAGCCACAGCATGTAAGCAGCAACAATAAAGACTTCTTTATTCTTCAAATTCCTTTTTTTTGGGGGGTTGGGGGTGGCAAAGCCTCCAGTGCTTCTCACACCTTTTGCACATTTTACATTTTGCTCATTTGAGCAAAGTATACGACAACTGTGCAAAAAAATGTGCTTGGGGGCACGTAGTTTTACGTGATCCCGGCCCCCAGGAGCGTCCAAGTATTTGCAGGGGGTGTGGGGGTGACATGGGTAAAAATCAAGTCTTAAATTGCCACAGTAAAGTGTTCACAGCATAATCCATATCAGAAGGTCCAACTGCATGAATTGAACTGCGCTCTGGTGATTTACTGAATATGTCAAATATAATGCAAGTTCCCTAGAGAGCCCACAATCAATGCTAAAGAAAAAAAGGCTTATGAAAGGTTAGAGATCTGATAGCGCGGATGCTTTTTTCAGATTGCTTAGATATGATGTGAATAGGTTAGGTCTCATTCAGACACCAAACATAACAACTATACAAGACAATGAATAACACTAATGCCGGACTCATCAACTACATCATACTTTGCAGTGAAACAGATAGAAGAATAGAATTATAAATTAACAAAATGAGAATACTTTCAACAGCTGATAATGACCTGCACATCAAACATCGCATCTGGGTTCACAAGATATCCAGTTTTTTCCTTCAAAAAGGCTGCAACCTTCATTTTGTTGATCCTTTTTGCTTCCCTCCATTCAGTTTGAAGCTCTGCGTTATTAGCAAACTGTAGGCAACAGAATAAAAGAAATATGAAGCTACCAGCACCCTCTTCAACATGACAAACAAAATCGACAATTAGCCTGTGCTATTAACACTTGCATGCATGCCTATTTGCAGGAAAAGTCATAGACAACACATGAGAGACATTTCATTGTACAGTTGTAACATGAAGCCATTTAATGGATATTGAGGCATGTGCTGTGGAAAAAAAAGCCCTCAAACAAGCATATGGATAGCATGACAGATGGGTGATGGGATCAATAAAGATGAAATGGATGTCACAAACACATAGGTTTTTAGAAAACCTGCCACTATCTCCTATTTTTCCACCTTATCAAAACCAACAATCTCTGTTGCATTTTGCAAAGCAAGCCACATATAGCAGTGCGTAGTGCTCAACTGCTCATCATTGAATAGCATAATCGGTGTTGATTAAGGTTGCGAATGATACTAGAGAATAATTTGACAGGAAGGACACAGTGCAAATATCCAGTATTAGAACTATTTTCTCAATAAACATTCATTCAGATCTCCATGGTATCTTCCTTCTGAATCCTAAATTTATTAGAATTGTTGTTTGTGATAAATTTTATGTTTGCCCTAAGCAACACTGTAGACCTACGAGGTCACACTTTTTAAAGCACAAGGTTTCAATAAAGAACCCTTTCGCATCTCTGTAGTCGAGCATAAGTAAGGCATATGATAGGCATTGACTGGAGATATTAGGAGGAGGTGATAAAAAATATTGGCTTAAAGCAAGGTAGATGAGTGGGATTATAAGATGTCTTTATTTTTAAGATTATATAGTATTTATGGATAATTAGGAGATCGATTTAATAGCTCCAGGGTCAGGAGCAGCAGGGACTCCTTTTCTCCCTTTTTTTATTCTTTACCGTAAAGGTTCGACAGCTCTAATTCAGGGTCATAATACTCCAAGAACAGGGCTAATTTCATGTTTTGAACATTAATAGATGATGATCCGCCACCTTTTGGTATGTCTCTCTGGAACCTATGGAGCATGAGGAATGAAATTGAGGGTCTTGATGTTTAATTGCCAACTGTTACCAACAAAGGGTAGAAACTGGTTGTATAAAATCACCATGATGAATGAGCACCAACGTAGGTTAGACTGCATTTGTGAAAGTTCAAGATAGATGCTACATTATTTGAGAATGAAAGCAGCACAGGTTAGGGCATGATCGCGAGAGACAACAAGGGTGAACTGGTAGCTTGCAGCTCTGAGAAGTAAGTGGTGCTATGAAGTAAAGAATGTGGGATGCTTGCACAGAGAAGTGGCTATTATGTGGGCAGTTGTTGTTGGATTATCTTGATGTGTTTAAGCCTGGTAATAGCTTGATGTTGGTGAATGCAATAAGATGACATTGGAGGATGCGACTAAATTTGACTATTTAAGCTTGTAGCTCAGGAATGACATATGGCTGGTTTACTTGTCTATATTTTGTTCTTGCAAGAAGGGATATTATAAAGCTTCTCATAACGTTGCTACACACACTCAGGGTGTTATTGTCAAGTAGAAAATTCGGAGATCCTACTTTGCTTCCAGATAAAGTGATCAATCTACTCATCAGGACAAAGCTATTTAGTTTTACCTTCTTTAATTCTGCAAGCTTTTCAGTCTTCAAAACCCAGTCATCTGATCCAGTCCACTTGGTTATAATCTTACTAAGAGCCGGATTACAAAATCGTATCCACCTTCTAGGTGTGACACCATTAGTTTTATTCTGAAATTTCTCAGGCCACAACTGCAACAAAGAGACCAGGCAGAAAAGTCAGCAAGGTTTACTCCATTTACATTATATTACAAAATGCAGGATTGCAGGCTAATGCTTGTGCATTTTTACCTCGTAGAAATCATTGAAAACGTCATTCTTAACTATTTCACTGTGTATCTCAGCGACCCCATTGACTGCATGCCCACCAACCACACAGAGGTTAGCCATTCGAATGGTCTTGGGTAGTTTCGGGTCTGGGTTAAAAATAGGCTGCTCTTTCTGTTGAATAGATAACACTTCAGCTTCATCCTTCTTTTCTACAGGATCCTCAACTGCTTCAGATAATTCTTTTTCTACCACAGGTTCATCATTGCTAGGAGCTTCACCTTCTTCAGTTGCAGTAGGTATTGGTGTTATAATTAGTGGTTTAACAAGCAATTCCAACACGGATGCAGGTAATGCAATGTTGTCTATAATTCTCATCTGTTGTAGTTTTTGTTGCAACAAGTCAAGATCTTGGGTACCATACTCAGCTATTATGGTTTTGATTAGCTGGTGAAAAAGATGGAAAGAGAAAGCAAGAATTAGAGTACACAAAATTTTCCCAATGGCACTAAATGTTACTCCATACAGTATCCAGATAATGCTTTTCCAACTACCTCCTCATCGATAAGTTTTATGATTTCAACATGTCGAGGGAGCAATTCCTCAATAAGTTCCAAACTCCATTTCTCCAATGCCTCAGGCAATACCGTGTGGTTTGTGTATGCAACAGTTCTGGAGGAAAGGTTAAGCCATTGGAGAATAGTAAGGATTGAGCTATTAATCAAAGCGTAGTATCACAAACAGAAACAAGTGAAATTCAAAAAAGGAACATTGCGCACAATAAACTGTCCCTCTCCTGATCCACTTTCACCCCACCCCTTTAAATTCCCCCTTTTACCCAGATATTGATGTCAGTATTAAGCATGAACAAGTAAGTACTCTGACAGGGCCCTACCAAGAAGAAGATAGTATGGAGAAGACTTACTTTTGAGTTATACTCCATGCATCATTCCAGCTCAAACCCTTGATGTCCATCAATATTCTGATGAGCTCTGGGATGCAGAGTGTTGGGTGTGTGTCATTCATCTGCACGGCGACTTTTTCAGGAAACACTTCCCAGTTCACAGGATGCCCTGATCTCTTCTCAAAGTGCGCAATAATATCTTGAAGGGAAGCAGAGCACAAGGTGTACTGCTGCTTCAGTCGGAGAGTCTTTCCCTCCCGTGTTTCATCACCAGGATACAGAATATAACATATCTGCTCGAGGAGAAAACAGCAGAGAGGAATCATCTATAAGAAGTTGATAGGACATATTTTATGACTGTTGGATTTGAAACACAGAAAAAGAGAGGTAATATACACAGCCTTCCACAGATAGGACTATCGGAGTAGTGGGTTTAGCAGATCCAACAAATTCAGAATCTGAAAATTCTGGGTAGCTAATTAATACACAGAACTCTACTGTAAACAAACTAATGACTGGTGATAAGCGGCAAGTACCGAATTAATACCCACCTTCTCAGCGTTCGTCATGGCCTCGTATGCTTTTGAATGTTCACCAGCATTAAAAGCACGTAGATCAAAAACTTCCGACGGAACCTTCGTAGACCATAACCGAAGATTAATCGTATTTTTAGTTTTATATCCTGGGATGGGCACATCATAGGCAACAGCTCTTATGTCTTCACCCCCAGCCCATTCTTTTGTCCCATCTGGCCTGGTGATAACGTTACCATAGAATTTCACCGGGTAGGAGACATCATTTCTAACAATTTCCCAGGGATTACCCATCTGTATGGAAAAGTTTGAGTTGTCAGTAAATATAGACAAGCCACAAAGAAAAGAGAAAGAGAGAAATTATGAGTCATCCAT
Organism: Beta vulgaris subsp. vulgaris; assembly: GCF_026745355.1. Taxonomy (NCBI): domain Eukaryota; kingdom Viridiplantae; phylum Streptophyta; class Magnoliopsida; order Caryophyllales; family Amaranthaceae; genus Beta; species Beta vulgaris. The sequence goes on from NC_079207.1 coordinate 13,789,621, forward strand.
AAGGAACTTGTGACATGCCATCCATGCACTACAGCTGAAGCAATGACGTTGAACTGGGAGCAACCAGATACAACCATATAGAACAAGCATTTCTTACCTCAAGCCAGTTTTCAGCGACTTCTTCCTGACCATCTTTTGTGATAGTTTGCTTAAACAACCCATACTTGTATCTGAGTCCATAACCCCAGGCAGGGTAGTTAAGTGTAGCCAGAGAATCCAAAAAGCAGGAGGCCAGTCGTCCTAGTCCCCCATTTCCTAATGCTGGGTCTGGCTCCTGCAGAGCATTCATACAGACCCTAGTAACTAGAAAGAAGACAGCACTTTCCATAAAGACACATCCGTCTAACATGTTGGGCCTTTCAGCTAGTGTCTCTTACATAATTTCTGCTCTTTGGTTATACACAATGTTTCAAATTGAAAATAACTGGACGTATCAAATGATTCTATCTACATATATGGATGTCTTTAAAAAGAACATAGTGAAGGAACCTGCTCAGCTATAGCTTCAAGATTATGGCCAAGTTTTATCAAAGCCTCTGCATAAGCCCCTGATAGCTCAAGATTGCCAATTGCATTCAACAAAGCTCTGCCCTAAACTACCAAAGAAAAAAAAACATCAAGAAAATAATGAACATCAGATATGATATAAGTCCAAGAGGCATATTCTCAATATTTCAAAACAAATTACAATAAGAAATTCGCTTCCTTGTATCACATATGGCTGCAAAGTCAGTATTGCTATATATTGTAACAGACATATAACCTTCAATTGCACGGGGAAAGATAAAAGGAGATATTAACCTTTTATTAATTACAGTAGCTTGAGGAAACAAAAGCAAACCTGTAGAAATTCCATCGATAAATAATATGCTTGCTTAACATTTGTCTTCTGATAGTATTCATATGTAGCATTCCAATTGATGATAAGCATATCACGAACACTTTCTGCAGTGGCAAAGAATGCCTTCGGAAGCTCAAGAAGCGCAGGAGAGAATGAAGGAGTGAATTCTGCGTGATATTTAATGCTCGATGCAACTGATTCAGGATCCGGAGCAAAAGAACTTTCAGGACCTGCCAAAAACCAACAGAGCATAACTCTCTGAACCTTGATCTCTCAAAGCTTTTAGTAATGTTACCACTACAGGTGAAAAAGTTGGACAACAGTATCAGAGGTCAAAAGATGAATACTACTAACATGTATTATGAGTACATGCTAAAAATCATCCTTCAAAAGTTTTAAGCAAACTTCAAACTAGTTAGTGGATGAGGAATATTGCCCTCGTTTTTCTTTTATTTCTATCATTTGCTTTCTGACGGTCTCCAAGCACACCTTTGATCGTTAAAATCTTCGATTACGTATTACAAAAGTTATAAAAAGTTCATATTTTGGGAAGTACAAGATCCCACATGATAGTAGAGACTTGTAGGAGACAAGTGGTCCCCAATATCATGTGTAAAAGGAGATATGTGAGAGGGAAAAGCAACTTAAGATTTGTATGTAGTGATTAATAGTAAACCTCCATAAAAGGGAAATGTAGTGAACTAAAAGGAACGGATGAAGTATATACATGTGTCAAAGTCTTAAAGTTTGACCTGATAAATGAAAAATGGTAGAAGTAAATAGAGAGAGTACAAACACTTTCTGTTGCGAATGGTAGCTATTTATATTACTGGGCATGAAACTGTGAATAATAGAACCTTTCTTGCAATCACATACAAACTTATTTTATCGGAAACTGGCAAGAGCTAGCAAGTACTATTTGGCATACTTGATGTGATCAGCGGCAGGCATATTCCTATGAATCATTCACAGGTGAAATATGATTACTGAATTCCATCAGCTCAATTGAATTGTCAGTGTTTAAAATTTCTAATCCACATCTGGGTTTTATAAGCACAGTATTTAACCAGGTGTAACAGCTGACAAGGCCGAAGCTGTCTTTCTTAAAGCGAAAAAAACGGGTTTCGAATTTCATCAATACGATGACAAGAAAGGAAGCCACTCGCAAGGTTTAAAAGCCAACTATTAGATGGCTAGAACTTGAGTAATAAGTCAACCTAAGCTAGGTCATTAGCATGGGAGTCACAGAAAACGATTTGAACAGGAAAGAGGAATGTGATAACTGATATCATAAACATGACGAAGATATTGTAAATCGTGCAGCGAAGTTGTGGAGAATATAAACTAAGCTCCTACCCATCATGGACACATTGTGATACACTTAGCTCTAACTACTGACTAGAAAATTTAGAACTTATGATGTATCATGTAGAGGAATATGTACATCTCAATTTTCAGCATCGTGTATCATATAAGCACTCTAAGTCAACATTTGTGACAGACACGGTACAACCCAAAAGTACATCTCAGAACTAGATAGTAGATACTTCAAAAGATGAATAAAGGTCAAAACTCCTTTGCTTCTATGCGACATCGAATAAATCACATTTATTATTTACTCTCCATCTAGAATCAATAGTCACATACAAGGTCTGGGTTAAAGTTGTGCAATGCACGTCGAAAAAACCATGCATTAATTACTCTCCGTGTAGAATTAATAGTCACTGTTGAAACTCCCTCAGCTACAGCTGCTCACATCATCACTTCTTCTAGAGCTGATCACATCCCACCTGTGCCATCTCATTATCAGGTCCCTCAGCTTCCAGATGCTTCTAGAAAGATCCATAACTACCTATGGAGACAACTCCCGGAATTCTAGGGAATTAGTTAGATTCTGTTACAGATATTCTGTTAGAAGATATTTTTCTCTGTAATGATTCTCTCATCTCTCCAGTTGTCACTTTTCCTAAAATAATCACAATTCGTAATTGACTTTCCCAAAAATAACCTTATTAAGAGTTTAAGACCAATTTAGGAGTAGAGTGTAGGAATGGTGTAACTATTATAAAAGTCCCCTAAGTGCAAACACTTGTCGCAAATCTCTAACTACATAAGAGATTAAGACAATGTGACAATGAATTCCGGAAGAAGGGGGGACTAATATGTTATACAAGACCACAAATCTGACGAAAGCCCGTGACCATCACCATCATCATAATCCTAATACCTGCCACAACGCTGATGCTTAAAATAGGGAAAGAGAAGTCTATACTCTATCAGGGAATTAAAACTCTCCCATTCCGTTACAAAACGGTCGTTCTGTAACGGATTTCGGATTTGTCGTTCCGTGTAATCCCGTTACGGAACGCCATAATAAAATTCACATACTTCCCGCCGCGTTGTTCGTTCTGTAACGCGAACTCGCCGCGTTAGAACGCTTTTATCCCCGTTACATCCGTTATTTTCAAACATTGGCCAAATTCTTTTTATGATTTAATTATATAGTTGACGAAACATGATATTCTATTAGATTTGATTAAATTATGTTGTAACAATGCTTCATAAACTAAAAAAATGCAAATAAGGTTGAAACATATTTATGTGAATTCACGCCGCGTCGGCCGTGAAACATTCTATTTCCCCGTTACAGGCCGATCCGCGACCGCGTTTTTTTTCCCCTGCTCTATAGTATGCAAACATCATCCTCCATCAGGAGTTTAGGACTACTCACATATAAATCCTGCAATCGCACTACTTGTCCTCTTTTTTTTTTTACAACGAGGGAAATTTGCATTAAGTAAGACAGGATGGTACCGCCTAACGCTAATACAACCAAACAAAAACAAAGAAACTAAATTGAGCTTTACTCACTCTTACATAAAATCGGAGGAAGGAAGAGCAAGCGAGATTTGGAACTCGCATTACTTATACTTTGTTAATTATAATATCACAGAGTGTGATGAAGCAGCAACAAGACCTCAGCAATGATACAGCTTAGCAGCCAGCTCAGCACAATCAGTTAGAGTTAGTTCAAAGTTAGTTAGAGCTAAGAAATGTTTGTTAGTCAATTCTGTTAGTTAGTTTTCCTTTCCTTCTTTCTTCTTTCTTCTCTTCTTTCTTCTGATTGTATATATAAACTCTTCTGTTATCATTAGATCATTCATTCAGAAAATAGTTTTAGGTTGTAATTCTCTCTGAGAAACTTTCTTCAATAATGTAGTTCTAGATCCTGAGCTCAGAATTGAGAGCAGTGAAGGATAAAATTCCTTGTGTTCTTGAGATGATTTAGCTTCTGTTTTGGTTCATTGCAAGAATCTGATATCGTAACATGGTACCAGAGCTCAAGTTTTTTATTCTGGAAGTTTTCAATTCGATCCTCAATCAATCAGATTTTTGAAGATATTTCTTTCATAGATTTTTCTCAAAATTTTAGTATAATCCGCTGCAAATTGTTGAAATTGTTGATTGCGTTTTTGTGCGGAACTTAGGTTAAGAATCAATCATTAATCTCTTGATATTGATTTGTATTCTGCAAATTTAGCTGAAAATTCAATATTCATTCATTGTTAATCCAGATTTCTTGATATTTTCATCTTTTTTCATCATCAGTTCAACTTTCTAGTTGATTTCTTCATCATTTTTATCACTGATTCAAATTCTTAGCTTCTTTTCATCATCAATTCTTAATCTGATTGTTTAGAAACAATCTGAAATTCTAAAATGTCTTCTAATGATGAATCATCTACTGAAAATACACAAAATCCTAGTTCACCAATACTATATTGATCCTTCAGACAATCGTGGTATGAAACTGATTTCTCTTCAATTTGATGGAAGTTGTTATAGTGATTGGAAACGTTCAATGTTGATTAGTTTGTATGCAAAGAAAAAGATAGGATGTGTGAATGGATCAATACCTAAGCCAGCACCTACTAGCTCTCTCTTTAATGCATGGGAAAGGTGCAATAACATGTTGATATCTTGGTTGCTTGGAGTATTAGACTAGAATATAGCAAGAAGTGTGCTATGTTTTGGAACTCCACATGAGATTTGGACCAATCTTAAGGAAAGATATGGCCAATCATCTAGAACTCAGCTCTTTTCTTTGAATCAGTCATTAAATGACATTAAGGGCAGGACAGCATTTCTAGTTACTATACTAAGTTGAAAATGCTTTGGGATCAACTTGACTCTATAGATCCTATACCTCTATGTGAGTGCAAGAATTGTACATGTACAATCACAAAAAGCTGTTGAAATCTCAGCAGGCTTATTGAGTTCATGATGAAGTTAAATGAAGGCTATGGGTTATCAGAGGTAGTATTCTTATGATGTCACCACTTCCTACCATCTCTCAAGCTTATAGGTTGTTAATGGAAGAAGAGAGGCACAAGAAGATCCATTTAACACTCCAAGGTTATTCAGAGTCGGACTGGGGAGCTTGAAGATCCATTTCTGGTTATGTACTTCTCCTTGGCAACTCTCCAGTAAGTTGGAAAATCGAAGAAACAAGGAATTGTTTCTAAAAGTTCTTCTGAAGCTACAGGGCCATGTCTGCTGCAGCTAGTGAGGTCACATGGCTAGTTAGACTTCTTGAAGAACTTGGAATTACAGGTCTCAAACCAATGACTTTACACTGTGACAACCAAAGCTCAATTCACATAGTTAAAAACCCTGTACACCATGAACGTACAAAGCACATAGTATTTGATGTGCATTTTACAAGGGACAAGGGATTATTGCAGATCACTTATCTACATACTTCATCTCAGATTGCTGATGTTTTCACAAAAATTCTAACTTCTCAAAGGTTCACTCATTTGCTGTCCAAACTTGACATGGTTGATACCTTGCCTAGT